>NW_022103918.1:11820472-11829126 GCF_000313985.2 Echinops telfairi
TGTGCTCCACTCTCTCTCCTTCCCTCTTCATTTGCTCCTGTGTGCTCTGATCAGATGCACCCCTCTCCGTGAGCTGTAGCTTCAGTGCTGTATTCTTCTGAAGTGCATTCTTCTGGGGGCTCACATGGTTTTATTTTAGTAATAGTTCTATTGCCATATATGTCTTCAGTTGTACATTTTATAGTAGTATTTGTACTTAAATTTCACGTCTGTATGTGAATTTTCCACATTTCCTAGTCAAAACTCAAATTTTGTGTATGTATGTTAGAACAGTCAAATTTAGACATTAAAATTAATTCTACATTAGGGATAACAGTCACTGGAAAATGTAAATATGATAAATTAGTGGAAAAGAACCCAATGAGATTGGTGCACATTCTGTCTTCTATACTTGAAAGCTTTGTTACCTCAAACAAGTAGTTCATCTTTGTCAAGTCTCAATTTTCTCATCAACGAAGGGAGTATGATGTTTCCTATAGATCTCTCAAGCTCACTGGACAACTCAGATGAGATGATTATGAGAAAATAGTTTTAAAACTCTAAGAAAAACACCTATGCGCATCAAGTTGATTTGAAGTCATAAGAAAATCAAATGTAAATGACTGTGCTCTGACTATGCTAATTATTTTAAAATTTTAAGTTATATTTAAAATTATGTGGCAATTAAATGAAATAGAATTTAAGTAATATTTACTTTGCTAAAAGAAATCTTAAGCATTTTAAAGCCATGATTTTAAAGAAAGGAGATTCTTCTGTATGCCTATCTAGAGGCTATGTTCATGCCCTGTCTAGATTTTCATTTTCACCCCCCAAAAGTGAAAGGTGAAGGTTCTATAGGTGTTCTTATTAAATGAAGTACTTGCCAGTGGGTAGGGTGTTTGACTGCAGCAGTAGACTCATATCCCAAGTTCAGCTGTGCCACGGCTGTGGGTGACATTGGGCAAGTCTTCAGGGGCAGTGGCTCCTATTCTTTGGGTTGTTGTGAGGCTGGGGATGAAAGCAATGGAAATGGGAAACGCACGCATATGCAAAGGTGCTTTAAAAGCATCTCTTCCTTTCTGGATTGATTTTGTTTCCTTCTCCAAAACAGGATCCAAAGGTCTTCCCTAAATTTGTTATCTTTTTAGATGCAGTTGTATGCATATGAGAGCATGTTGCTTAATAAAGATGCAAGTTTGCAGAAGGTTAGTACGTTTCCTCCTATAAAGTCCTTCAGGGAAGATTGGATGGGCCCATTCATTTCCTTGCTGTTAATTCTCTTTTCTTTCCCCTCCCCCCAGAAAGATTTAAGCATAGAAGAATTTAAGTCAACCATCACGGAATACAGGACCCTTATAGAGGTACATTGTCCTCATCTCTCAGTTTGTGAAATAGGGGTGTTCAATATAAACATGAATTCCCCTCTAGAGTAGCATATGTACAGCCTAATGTTGTATGTGATTCCAGAATTTACGAGGGGATAAAAATAAACTGGTTCAAGAGTTACAGCACTTGCAACAGGTACTCCTGCTGTGAGTATCAGCACTGCCCATCTGCAGCCTTCTGTCTTGTGCCTCTGTGCTACCTGATTGGCCTCCTTCATGGTATGCAGTTCTTTGAAGGTGCCCCATCCTTTTCTTCTGGGTTTCCACAATGGGAGAATCTCTACTTTTCTCAATGACAGTTCTGTCGAACCCTCCCTGGCTTTGCCCTTACCTGAGATTCAGTAACCTATGACTGTGCATGCATGCCACCTTCTTCTCCCTTCTTTCTGAACACATATAATGGTTTCCGAATGTATGTAATACACCAGTTCAAATAAGAGCCAATCGGATAAGAAAACCGAGGGACATCAATGGAGTAAGCTCACATACCCACTGTATGTGATGGGCAAATGCGCAAAGCACATGACCCAGTTAAAGGCAGAGATGAGTAATCTGCACAGCTCCAGCAAATTGTTAACATCAAGACTATCTGGACTCATTGGGCCATCGAGTTTTCAAGAAAGTCATATATCTGGATTTTTATTGAGATTTTAACTGTTAGCCTCTTTTTTTTTTTTTTTTTTAAGAGGGGGGCTTACTTGTTTTCTGCCTCCTGGAAGCTACAAGGCTGTGGGACTCTTCGAGGACAGAGACTGTCTCTCTCTTTGCTAAAACCCTCTCTAATCCTGGGCACATAATGTGCGCTTAATGCTGTGTGATAAGTTGGCCCTATTTTAATGGTGAGGCACACCTACCTACACTGGACTGCTGTCTTTGTTCTTTCAGAGACCGGATCCGGGTGAACGTTAGTGGAGCACGTGATAGACTCATCTCAAAAGGAGACATGTCTTTACTCGATGAGCTTACTCCTGCTCAATCTGCAGAGGTAGGTAACGATCCATAGAAGGAAAGCATTAAAAATAATCACCAGATGCAATCGCTTATGACATACTATTAAGTGGGGGGCCACAGCTTGCAGGAAGCCTCCACTGAACTCGTGAGTGTTGCTGGGTTTTAGAGTCTTAAGTCTAAACTCTGTTAGCACGGGATAAAAGTCCTTTTTCTAAGTGGTGAGTAGCTGCTCCAAAGGCCTCAGGCAGACTTGCCCGAGTGCACCTTTAGGGAAGTATGACTTAGAAAGCTTCATATCCTTGAGCTCTTTAGGGATCCCCTGCCGGGATCTCCAGTCTAGGAAACTGAAGGTAGCAGTGGAAACTCGTGCACTATATTTAATATTTACCAAACTCCATAAGGTAAGTACATTCACCAAAAAAAGAAAAGAAAAGATACCCAAGAACATCAATTTTCTTAGTTTTAGGATGTCATTTTACCAGATTTATTTAATGGGCCTGACTATTATATTCTGAATAGAAAGTAGCAATTTGAAATGCATGGTTAATTTAAAAGGTGACAAAGTAAATGATTACTTTTTAAAAATGCACTTTGTTTGCAGGACCTAATCCTTTGCAACAATCCAAAACCTTCTTGGGAAATGAAAATGTTGGGACGCCCTACACTATATTTTTACGCCTTTGTCCTTTCCAGATTTGGGCACGCTATATTAGGAATTGCTTTATTTAGCAAATTGCTTTCTTTTCACACTCTGATCATCTCCCCGGAGCTCAGGATGACAGATATGTCAGAATGGCCTCGTGGTGACAGCTGTGATCTGACCTTGAAAGAAGAGGAAGAGAATCTTTGGGGCAAATGCTGTGTGAATTGCTCTTGCCAAGGGTGCAGGGGCAACATATGCTGTCTGCATCTGAAGCAGTCTCGGGAAGCCTGGGCCACTCTGCCGAGGGCTGCGCTTTCCTGACGTTCCCTTTGAAATACTCATCATGTCGCCGTGGTTTTGAAAGCACGCCAGATTGCCAGACTGAACGAAACCAGGGAAAATCTGCCACGACGGTGTGTTTTTATCCTGAGTTCTCTAAGATGCTAATGATGTCAAAATGCCAGCCTGCAAAGCTCTTTCCGTCCAAAACAGACAGCTACCAGCCAGCAGAGTTCTGGCTCTGAGGTTTACTCTGGGTCAGGAGGCCCTGAGTGGTGCAAACAGTGAACATGCTGAGCTGCTAACTGAAAGGATGGAGGTGTGAGACCATCCCGAGGTACCTTAGGAGAAAGGTCTGGACTCTGTTTCTGAAACATCTGCCCTGGAAAACCCTGTGGAGCAGTACTGCTCTGTTCCCCTGGGGTTACCATGACCCAGAGCCAACGGGTCGTCTGTGGGGATAGATCAGGAAGTTTGCCTTCTCACTGCAATCGGAAACTAAGAGCTCTTTAATCCATTCCCAACAGAGAGCAAGAAGACGGTATTGTCATCTATTTCAAAATGACAGAAGACAAAGGCTGAGAGGACCACAGGAGAAGCACTTTGAGAAATGTCATCGCAAAGTATCTTCTACATGTGGGAGGGAAGAGACAAAGGAAACCGACCAATTTGTAATGGGATCAAACAATATCCCAGCCGTTTTTTTCCCCTGCACATGTGTTTATGGCCATATTAAGATCACAAATGTAGCAATCGATATCAACCACATATAAATGCGCTCTATTGAATAAATGAGTTTTCCTTAAGGTAGAACAAACAGGCCATTGCAGCCATCCCACAGGGAAAATGCAAACCGTTTTTGTATAATCGAGAAAGAGTACATAAACGTTTTTAGGTCTGTTTGATGACGATGTTTTCATTGATCATCACAAAACACAACACAAAGTCACGACTGTACTGCGTGAGTGTCCAGGACGCTGAACCCAGAAGAGCTCCCGGGCACCCCCTGACCACTCCCTCCCAACTGCTCTGAAAGGGATCCCACGGGAAGTTCCTGCATCGAGTAAGGGAAAAAATGTGGAGGGAAATTTTATTTTAAAAGACCAAGCTTCTAGTCAGAGACTAGGGCACTTACTTATCTTCCAGGTCTTAATTATCAGCCAACCTAAATAAATCAATAGGTCTATAAGGAGAACAACACTAAGGAGGCACACACACACCTCAGAACAGCAGTTCTCAAGCTTCTTAATGCTGCAACCCTTTCATACAGCTCCTCATGTTGTGATGAGCCCCAACCATAAAATGATTTTCATTGCTACTTCATAACTGTCATTTTGCTACTGTTATGAATCATAATGTAAATCATAATGTGTTTTCTGATGGTCTTGGGCAACCCTTGTGAAAGAGTTGTTCAACCCACAGGCTGAGAACCGCTGCCTTAGAATAATGAAGCATTTGAGATCCAAAAATCATCCACCCAAGGACAAAGTTCAGCGGGATAATTTCCATAGGACTGGAGGAAGAATGAACACAGGAAGGCAGTCAATGACGGGAAACAAAATATGCAGGAATTGTTGAATGGGAAGACTCATCTCTCTAAACCTTCACCCAAATCACAGTCAAAGTAAAGAAAGTGGGAGGATGTTCTTTATTAGGATGACAGAGCTGCGAGCATTTTGCTAATTGTTTCAGAACAATGAAACCAAAGAGCAGTATAATTTCCTTAGCTTGTCATCTCAGCACAGGTGAACCAAGAAATGCTGAAATTACTGAGAAAACCTGAACAAGAAGTGAAATCCACAGCTCTGCTTCCGAAGCTGACATTGCAGGATGTGCACATATTAAGGAGCTTGAGTTAGGCGACGACGCTATCTGCTGACAACTCACCTACAGCTTATGTGCCGAATACGACCATATCTCTGTGTTTCTGCGACCCAAGTTCAACCTATGAAAATCTTTCTCTAACCGTCCAGAAGTTGACCTCTTTTTGCCAAAATCAAAGTGGCCATTAGTTCTAGATTTCTTGAGTGTATTTTTCTTCGGGGGTTATGTTTAATAGTGCAAGGCTCATGATGTGGCATCTGTGTGATTTTTCCATCTCTTGCTCTAGCTAATTGATTGCTCCTCTTTCTGTATTTTTGTACTTTTTGCTGGAAACTCTAGATGGGCCAAGAAAGCAGAGAACTATATTTTTATGTTGGTATTTTCAGTCATTATCAGGTGCTTAATAAGCTTGTAGATAGCATATAGTCTGACAAAGGAAATACATGAACCAACATGAACATTGTGCTTTATTTGGGAAATGGAAGTGGATAAATTTCGTTCTAAGCATCCTTTTGTTTGTGTGTACTCAGCATGCACAGAGCATCAAGTGTGTTGCCAGGGGCCCGTGGCAACCCCTGAGGTAAAGAGTTTCTGGATGCATTCAATGAGAAGGGGCTCATTCAGGACTCTTCTTGAGTTACATAGATTGCTACTCTTTTCTTGTTTTCCATGGAATTTGATCTAAATTAATTCTTCGATAAAAGCACATAGTTTTTCACCTACATTTCTGGTTAAAAATGTGGAAATTTTCTCTTTTTCAGCCTGAAGTTTCTGAAGCTGAAACCCTGATTGATATCTTCCTGCAATGGGTGTCAAGTCCAGAATTAAGTGTGAAGGAAAAGTGGGAGCATAAGCCTGCTGTAAGTAGGTTGATTTGCCCCATGACTTTCCTGCTTTGTTTTTAGTTTTTGTCTTTCTGCTCTCTTGCCCTGGTCATACGATGCTGTCATCAGTGCTATCAAGTTGCTCACAGCTCCTAAGGACCCTCTGGACAGCAGAAGCAGCACTGCGTGGTCTTGCACCATCCTCCCGTCATTACTGTATTTGAACCCAGGGCTGTGCTGTATCGGAGCCCATTGCTGCTGCCACTGTGTATGTACATTCATTTCACGGAGGACTAACCCCCCCCCTCCCCCCGTGACCCTCTATTTATCTAAGTATTGCTGGATGCTAATCTGATCGTGTACAAGATTGCACATCTAGTAAGGATGTGCGTGTGTGCCTGAGTGTAGGAGAACGAGGGCTAGGATCCGTGTGCGTGAGTCCTGTGTGTGAATGAAGAAAGAAACGGAGAAAAGTGAGTGAATCTGAAGATACATGATAAGATCTATTTTTGAGCTGGAGAGACAATAGGCATGATGTCTTAATAAAAATAGGTGTTCTAATTTTTATAAGAACTGATGAGCCCGATCTCCAATTTTAACTTGGTCTATTAGAATTCCCTAATGTTGCTACAATGATTACTATGCAACAGAATTCCACTTCTGAGATGCTAACAGTTTTATTATCCCACAAATTAACAAAACATTGAGAAAACGGAAACTTTTTTTAGTTACCTCTTTCACTAATATATCAGACACTTCTCTCTACTGCTGAAATGCAAGGTTACTTTCTGTCAGAGGAAACCAGCCTCTAACAAGCAAAGGGTCCGTAGGCGCAATTGTCGGTGATAAGATGTAAAGGTTATAGTAAACTCATAGAAGGTGATAGGAGAGACAGGAGAGAGTACATTAAAGGAATCAGACATTTGATGGGAGCTTGCTCACCTCAGCCCCTCTTGATGGTCCAGCCCCTCTTGATGGTGGAGATGGGAGAAGAGAGAGATGGAGGAGGGACTGTGGGAATGATATTTAAAACAGGATAGTGTACTTGGACCTCATCTCTACCTTACCAAAGTGGTGGCTTTCCTCCCGTGGAATCTAGCTTTCCAGGAGTACTCCCTCTGTTATAAGTTAGGGAATACAGTCCTGGTCAGATCTCCTCAGTGTTGCTTTCCCACAGCTTTCTAGCATTTGTCAGACCCCGTAAATTAACTCAAGAAAGAAGTAAGCATTGCCAAACCTGCGATATTAATTCCAACCTCTTTATCAATTTATCTGTTTTAAAAGTTTCTTTCAAATACGTTAATCAGCACATACTCATTTTAATCCATTTTCTGGCCCCACTCTATTCTAAGGCAAGTGTGAGCGAGTGGTGAAATGTTGAGGCATCTACTTATTACAAGAGAACAATTCAATGGACAGATATTCAGTAAATACTTGAGACAATTCACCGAAAAGGCAATTGGGAGTGATACACATTCAACGCTAATTTTGGAGTCTCCCAATAGTGAATATCATTGAAACGGGAATGTCTACAGCATCTTTAAAAATGTGGTTAATGTACATGTAACAGCATTTGCTATTTCAACGTTCATCATATATACAACACTGTGACCTTAATTAAGTCGAGCTTATTGTTCAATTGTCATCCATTTCCAGATTTTTTTCATTACCTTTCACAGGCCCTCTGTGTCCCCTAACCCAGGAATTCCCCTTCTCCCCTCCATTCTCCACATTTTATTGTCTGTCATTTGTTTACATTGAACACGGTGGAAACTGGGGTTTGTTTTCTTATTTTCATTGTAGGAGTTCAAACATACCATGGATGAAAAGCTAAATTTTTGTATATTAATCATGAACAGCTTGGGAAACTACAAGGAATATATTGATAAAGCATTTGTCAAATGGATAGAGATTTTGAAGAGACTTAAGATGGAATATTTTCATTTCAGGAAAGAATTCCTTTCCAGGTAACGATCATTTCTATGTAAGAAACTCAGACTTAATACATATGACATGTTTGTGATTGTGCCATGACATTCACGTGACACTTAAACTATACATTCAGGTGATACTTTTTCTGAGCAGACCGCCTCACAAGTTTGAATTTTAAAACAGTATGAAATTGACATGTGCATTCAAAATTGCAAACGGTGAACTCTAAAACCTGTGGAGGAAACCAGTATAATTCGTTATTTTCCTCAGGAATCTAGAATTATAGGATCATGTTCACCTGAAGGGGCCTTAGAAGTAATGAAGTACAAATTCATCCTCTAACAAATCAGTGAGGCATAGAGCAGTAATAAATTGAACAAAGCCCTAGAGCAGCGGTTCTCAACCTGTGGGTCAAACGACCTTTCACAGGGGTCGCCCGATTCATGACAGTAGCAAAATCCTAGTTATGAAGTAGCAAGGAAAATAATTGTATGGTTGGGGGGCCAGCACCACATGAGGAACTGTATGAAAGGGTTGCAGCATTGGGAAGGTGGAGAACCACTGCCCTAGAGTTATTAGTGGAAACGTGGAAAGAAGAGCCAGGTCTGTTGTCTCCTATTTCGACCACATTAGCATCCTGTTCTGCTTCAGTGTGTCCTGCACAGCATAAAGCCAGTCAGTTATATCCCAGATCATCAAAGCCCCGAATGAACCCTGACAGTTATCAGCAAGTTCTGAAATTCCAAACCACCAGCTGCTTAAAGGTAATGGTTTCAGAAACCCACAGGAGCGGTGAATTAGTTAATTGTGCCAGCCTGGCCGATAATCACATGTGGG
>NW_022103918.1:11829226-11862692 GCF_000313985.2 Echinops telfairi
GAAACTGGGGTTTGTTTTCTTATTTTCATTGTAGGAGTTCAAACATACCATGGATGAAAAGCTAAATTTTTGTATATTAATCCTGAACAGCTTGGGAAACTACAAGGAATATATTGATAAAGCGTTTGTCAAATGAATAGAGATTTTGAAGAGACTTAAGATGGAATATTTTCATTTCAGGAAAGAATTCCTTTCCAGGTAATGATCATTTCTATGTAAGAAACTCATACTTAATACATATGACATGCTTATGATTGTGCCATGACATTCATGTGACACTTAAACTATACATTGAATTCAGGTGATACTTTTTCTGAGCAGACCACCTCACAAGTTTGAATTTTAAAACAGTATGAAATTGACTTGTGCACTCACAATTGCAAACGGTGAGCTCTAAAACCTGCGGAGGAAACCAGTATAATTCATTATTTTCCTCAGGAATCTAGAATTATAGGATTATGTTCACCTGAAGGGGCCTTAGAAGTAATGAAGTAAAAATTCATCCTCTAACAAACCAGTGAGGCATAGAGCAGTAATAAATTGAACAAAGAGCAGCGGTTCTCAACCTGTGGGTCAAGCGACCTTTCACAGGGGTCGCCCGATTCATGACAGTAGCAAAATCCTAGTTATGAAGTAGCACCACATGAGGAACTGTATGAAAGGGTCGCAGCATTGGGGAGGTGGAGAACCATTGCCCTAGAGTTATTAGTGGAAACGTGGAAAGAAGAGCCAGGTCTGTTGGCTCCTATTTCGACCACATTAGCATCCTGTTCTGCTTCAGTGTGTCCTGCACAACATAAAGCCAGTCAGTTATATCCCAGATCATCAAAGCCCCGAATGAGCCCCGACAGTTATCAGCAAGTTCTGAAATTCCAAACCACCAGCTGCTTAAAGGTAATGGTTTCAGAAACCCACTGGAGCGGTGAGTTAGTTAATTGTGCCAGCCTGGCCGATAAACACATGTGGGGCTGGTTGAAAGGCGGAGGGATAAATGGGTGGTGAAGCCTCGCCTTTCTAGTTCTCGGGTCTCTTGCTTTGTGATGGTCGCACCAGGATGCAGCTGCCTTAGCAGCTCCCTGCTTCAGCTTGCAAGATTGACGTCCTACAAGACATCCCCAAGGAGAAGCTACACGGACCTATCCCGATGCAGCCCTGGGTGCTGGAGCAGCTGTGTGGAGACCCCTGCTCGTGCTGAGATGCTTGTTCGTTCACTGACTCAGCTTTCCTCCTGCAGTCGGCATCATTGCCTCTGTTTTGTGAGGTGGAGGACTTTGTGGACTGGTGTTGGGTTAATGGGTTAATGTTGGACTTGTAGGCGTGGGCAGCATTGGGTTGGGATGTTTTCATGATGCACCTTTTCTTTACATAAAACTCTCTCTTATACATGAGTCGCTGTGGATTTGTTTCTCCAAGGTACCTAGACTAATACAAGCGGTTCTACCCTGTCCTATGGGGTTGCTCTGGGTTGGCATGGTCTTGATGGCAGCGAGTTTGGTTTGCATTTGGAAACAAAACCATAGGCTCTAGCTCCCAGCCGTTGACTCAGTTCTGACTCCTAGTGACCCCATAGGACAGAGCAGAACCACTGCCTACATTGTCAAGCTTTACAGTAGATGACAACCTCTCCTCTTTCCCCACAGAGCAGCTGGTATATTTGAACTGCTGACCATGCATGACATTAGCGGCCCAACATGTAGCCCACTGTGCTACTGGCAATAGGGATTCCCTAGAGGATTCTAAGTGTAAACTAATTTCTCTTCTTCCCCTTTCTCTCACCTCACTGCTTGCAGGCAAAGTCTTGAAATTTGTATATTCTGTAAACCACATGCTAATGAAGACAATGCCTTATTGGCCACTAGTTCTATAGTTACAAGTTACTGCCCTTCGTACTCAACAGAAACCCTCCTTGAGTAAACTGCCGATCACAGGTGCAGTGACCGTGCTCGATGAGCATCTGTAGACTTGAACAAAGCAGCAGAAACAAAATGTACAGACTATGCTAAGCTTAAAGAAAACAGAAGCCATTTTTTATCTTGATCTTCTGCTTTCCCTAAGAAACAAGGCGTCCAGACTTCCCCATGGTGGTAAAAATTGTGGGTAAAGTGCATATTGAGCCAGCTTCCTTAGACACCTGCTCTCCAAAGGGAGTATTGAAGTTGTCCCAGTTAGCAGCAAACAACACTTGGATAGAGTCCTGCCTCTTTCTGAGTCATCTCTGAGCATAAGTGATCCTTGTGTTTCCTGCCGGACACAGGAGCAATACAGTTAGCTAACAGCTGCCATCGCAGTTTATTGAAAGATCTTAATTGATATCCGGTCGATTCCTGGAGGCTTGTTTTCCCACAGTGCCTAGGACAACGTGAATGTCTTCCTTTAGCACTCCTCAGGTTTTGATCACATGAGACCTCCTGAAATGCTCGCAGGTCAACCCACCCGTCTTTTCTGGTATAGTGACGACATTCCTTCTACCTTCCCATGATGCTTCTCTGCTCATACAGTATCTTACTCTTAGAATCTTTCAGTATATTGCAATTTCAAACTTGAACTTCTTCAGTTGTTTCAGTAATATCATTAATATCTCATGCACATAAAATTTTGCTGAAGATAATTTAAAAACAGTTGCAACAATACATTGACCGGGAACCATGAGAAATTCAAACCAGGTTCAGAAAAGGATGCGGAATGGGGGATATCATCAGTGATGTGCTGAGGGAAGATATAGATCTTGGCTGAACCCAAAGAATACAGAAAAAAATATCTATCTAAATGACTCTGCAAAGGCGTTCAATTTTGTGGATCATAAACAGTCATAGATAGCATTGCCATAAATAAGAATTTCAAAACACAATTGTGCGGAGCAGACTAAGTACACAGATCAAGAGGCAGTTCAAACACAGTAAGAGGGAGCACTGTGTGATTTAAATGCAGGAAAGCTTTCCATCCAGGCTTTAACTTTTCACCATCCTTATTCAATTTATATGCTGAGCAAGTAATTTAAGAAGCTAGGCTATAGGAAGATGAATGCAGTATTAAAATTGGAGAAAGACTCATAAACAACTTTCATATGCAGATGAAACAACCGTCAATATGCCAATGACGAAACAAGCTCGCTTGTTGAAAGGCATTCAGACTTGAGGATGAAAAGGACTTGCCCATGAAGGTCAAAGACGACAGCCTTCAGAGTAAATTACACCTGAATGTCAAAGCAAAGATCCTCACAAGTAGACCAATAAGCAACATGCTAAATGGAGAAAAGACTGCTGTTGTCAAGCATTTCCTTTTACTTGATTCACAACCAACGTTCACGGAAACAGCCTTCAAATGATCAGATGACATGGTGCATGGGGCAAATCTGGTGCACTTTATCTGACTTGATAGTGTTAGAAAGCAAAGATGTCATTTTGGGGACTAAAGCATGCCTGACCCAAGGCATGCTATTTTCAGTCACCTCATATTCATGTGAAAAGTGGACAATGAATTAGAGCAAAGAATAATGAATGCATATGAATTGTGATGTTGGCAAAAATACTAAATATATCATGTATTGCCAAAAGGGGAATATATATATATATATATATATATTTTATCGCAGGTACTCCGAGCACATCATCAAGAAGGACCAATCCCTGGGGAAAGATCCCATGCTTGGCAAAGTTAGAGGGTCACGAAAAAGAGGAAGACGCTCAATGAGAAGGAGTCACACAGGGGCTGTTAACAACGGACTCAGACACAGGGGCAATTGGGAGCATAGGGCAGGCCCAGGCATGGTTTCATTCGGTTGCACCTGAGGTTACTATAATGTGGAACGAACTCAGCAATTCCGAACAATATTGGCCATTTGAGAGCTTACTATACTAGGTGTAACACTATTGACATGCTTTTTTTTTTCTCTAGAGATACTCAATAACTTTCCCCAAATCATCCAGATGGGATTATGTAATCAGTAAGATTCAGACCTAGATACATCCATATACAAAGCCTATATTTGTTTAACTATTAATTCTCTACTATCTACTTGTTAAAATCATTTGACCAAATATTCATTTAAATATTCTGGAATCCTCTCATGGGACAAACATCTGTTTACAAATGTAGGGTTAGTTGCATTTCTTGCCTTCTCAAAAACCCAAACTCACTTACAGAGACTCTGTACGACAGGATAGACCTGCCCCTGTGAGTTTCTGGGACTGTCAATCTTCACGGAAGTAGACAGCCCTGTCTTTCTCCTGTGGAGCGGCTCGTGGATTCCTACGGCTAACCTTGCAGTTAGTTAGGATCCCAATACGTAGCCACTATATAGCCAGGGCTCTTTTCCTTACCTTCTACACACTTATCATTTAAAAGAGATGACATCATAAGCGGCTCCATACAAAAGGCTTTAAATATGGGTTTTAATTATGACATCTAAAATGAGTGGAGTATTTTGTGGAATTGAGAGAGGCAATTCTATGTTTAGATGATATAAGAGTTATCTATTAAGTAAATTCTCAGAATCTTGTTTGCACAGAAGGAGGCTTCTATACCAAGACTAATAGGGCCCAGTCTTAGGAATGGAAAGAAATGAGTGGGTTAAGGAAAAACAATAAAAAGAAAAAAAAAACACATTCAGAGGGTTTGCTGAGAAAAGCTACCCGTCATTTGTATGACATCTCCCTAGCCTGCTCTGAGTCACATGTTTTCCTCAAGGGAATTATAGTAAATAAGAAATTTCTGCCGCTATATAACTAACATCTGAATACTGGAAGGATACATGTATAATATATTATTTCAGGGACTAGTGAATGATACAAAGAGGATTAAATTAGAATAAGGAGAATGATGAAGCAAGAACTCTTAATAGGTAGGTTTTATGTCAACTTGGCTAGGACAGGCATCTCAGTGGCTTGGCAAGTAAGGCCTAGTAATACCCCATGCTGTGACAACACAGTGTAATCAACTCCATAATGGGATTTCTGTGAGCAGTTAATCAGTTAAAAAATTATAGTGTAAAACAATCCCCTTGCTCAGGTCAAAATCTTGATGAAGTTGAGAGTTTCCTTGGCAATATAATCTGCTTCCCATATAAGTGGATACTTTGGGAAAGTTTCCTTGCTTTTTGCTGGGTCTGGATACTACATTGAGCTCATGGACGGCCAGTTCTTTGGACTTGAGAAAACAGCCTGCTATATGGCCTGCTGAACCAGGTCTGATCAGGAGGCTGCCATCTAACCTGCTGAGCTTGGCTTCTTCTGCCTCTACAACCTGATAAATGCCTGTGGTGTTCCTGCTGATCTTGAGTTCATCAGTCCCAAATCTACTTGAGTCAGGAGAAGCCTCGGCTTAACATCGGACGCATGTCCTAGGAAATGGTTTAGACTCAGCCTGGACATGCTCATTTCTAAAACTGTAAGCCACTTTCTTGAAAAAACATACACATATGCACGAAATGTCAGTGAAATGTCTAAGTGAAGGAATAACACACTTCAGCTGGAAAGAGAATGTAGACTGCACATGTCTACTTTGCTTCTCTAGAGAACTCAGCCTAACACATTTGGAAAAAATGGTCAGATAAGACCTGTTTAAGAAATGATAAGTATCTAAATGAAGTAAGGGGTAAATGATGTAATGAGAGTGTTCTCAGCTAAGGAAATGGCTGATGCAAAGGTCCTGGGGTCATAATGAGCGTGTATGTCTGAGCAGTAAGAAGCCAGCCTGACTAGCGTGGGACCGTGCTGGGCAGTCGTGGGTGAAGTCAGAGTCACAGGCCAGCATCAGGCCACAAGTAGTCTCCAAGGCCAGGTTTCAGAGCTGATCTGTTTCTGAGTATGATGGGAAGCCACTGGAGGATTGTGGCAGAGAAGCGATAGGATTTGTGGTGTGAAAGATTATTCTAACTGCCAGGTAAAGAGTTATCTGTAAATGACAGAGTGAAAATAATGATATCATTGAGAACAGAGTTTTTATTTTTTAATAGCAGGTCACCATTTAGAGGCCTGAAATATATATATATATATATATATATTTGCTACATGTGACCTGTAATTAAAAAAGTATATATATATATATTTTGCTACATGTGACCTGTAATAAAAAAAGCAAAATATTAACATGTGTGTCATAAAGACCCAGTAATGTTAGTGAAATTTTTTTTCAGCTGTATGTGTGTATGTGCACAAATACATTTAAAATATACACTGAGTCATGTTGAAAGAAGTCACTGAATTAGGAACTACTATAGTATTGGTGGGAAGTAAGATGTGCCAAGAAATGATTGTTTTGGGGTGTCATCAAATTGATTTTGATACAGTGATCCTATAGAACAGAGGAGAACTATCCTCCGGGATTTCCTGGACCATAATTCTTTTTTTTCCCTGGACCATAAATTTTTTTTAATAATCATTTTATTAGGGGCTCATACAACTCATCACAATCCATACATACATCACTTGGGTCCAGCACATTAGTACATATGTTGACTTCATCATTCTCACAACACCCGCCCTCCACCCAAGCCCCTCATTTTTGGTGTCAGCTCCTCATTTTTCCCCCTCCCTCCACGGTCCCCCCTCCCGCTTGATAATTTATAAATTATTATTATTTTATCACATGTTACCCCATCCGATGTCTCCCTCACCCACTTCTCCGCTGTCTGTCCCCCAGGGAAGAGGCCATATGTAGACCTTGTCATCTGTTCCCCCTTTCTCCCTCACCTTCCCTCCATCCTTCTGCTATCGCCACCCTCTCCACTGGTCCTGGGGGGTTCATCTGTCCTGGGTTCACTGTATTTCCAGTTCCTGGTTGTGCCAGTGCACACCCTCCGGTCCAGCCGGATGTGTAAGGTAGAGTTGGGATCATGGTAGTGGCTGGAGCAGATTGCTAGGTCTTTTCTCCAATTGAGCAGCTGTTGCGTTCAAACTGCCAACCTGAGTTCCCAGCTGCCTCTGTAGCCATTGAGCCACCAGGTCTCCATAAGAATCTTTGGATTCAAGTTACATTTTGTGGGGAGATTAAATCATACTAGTGGTGAATTCATGAACAAGGGAAGTAAACCTGGACATGAGGTTTGGGGTCTGAGAAACAAGGTCAATAGCACACTATGGGCAGATGACAAGGTCTAGGTGACAAGAAGACTTGCAAAGGTTAGAGATAGCAATCAAGATTTGCCATCAGGACATGTTAGTAAGGAGGCTTGTTAGAATCCAAAACACAAACCCAAAGCAAATATATATGAGGGAGCTTGAAAAGTTCGTGGGAAAATACCCTTGTTCTTTAATTCCGTTTTCCATGCACTTTTCTAAGCCCCCGTAACATGACAAAGAAAATCTTTTCATGCTTTCTGAGAGGCAAATCATCAAAGGTTCGACATCCATTGAATATATTTAACAGATGGCACTATCTAAAATTTTAAAAAGCTTTTTGTGTGGTTATGATTCATAAGGCCCATAAAAGTTCTTTTCTTATAAGATATAAATAAATATGAGGAGGCTTCAAAAAGTTTGTGGAAGAAATGGAATTGGAAGCTATGAAATTTCCCCACACATTTTGTGAAGTCCTTCCATACATCTAGGTGAATATGATTATGAGGTAGGGTTTTCTGATGGTTCCTCTGCTCCTTTTGCTTTCTTATGGAAGAAAATGGACACCGTTGAGGGAATCGGCTATTCTTGGAATAGGATCATGTAAATCGAAACAATGCCTTTTTAAAAAGCCATTAAAAAACCCCCAAACCTAAATATAACGCTACTAGAGAGGTTCAGTAAAATGTGTGTGGAGGTTGAACAGTGTTTGGTTTGCTTGTTTGTCTCATTGGCAAAGTGGCCCATGAGAGCATCCTGTGTCTGGCATGGCCTTTCCCACCACCAGAGCGGGGTTCATGGTGATGCAGAGCGGGGTGCTAGCCAGTTTCAAGTCACCCACGGCTTAAGGGTGACCCAGGCCTCCACCAGGAAATCTCTTCCTCGTGGCTTTGAAACTTCCCCAAGGGATCATCCCTTCAAAGCAAGTTTCTTATTTACCTTAACTTCTTTCCAGATAATCATTGATACCCCCACAAGTAACAGAGACTACATCATTTTAGCAGCATGGATTCCGTTTTACATCCTTGGGGGATTAAGGTTGTATCTAAATGAAGGACAATGTAAGGACAGTTAGATGGGGGGGAGGAGGAGAGGGGGGGCAAGGACTTCAGAAGTTCGATAGCAGCTGCCCTCAGTTCCTTTTCTGTGCGTGGTTGGTAGCAGCTCATAGCCGTGTTTACATCATGAGATACCCTATCAGGAGAAAGGCTAAGGTCATGAAACTTCTCTTTTCCCTTCTTTCATTTTTCATTCTTGACTTTCCCTCTCTTCTCCTTTTTCTTTTTCTTTTTTTGGTAAAAGCTAGCTGGGGTGTGTATATGTTGAACCTCCCATCCTGACCCGAGAGTAGCATCTTCTTCTGCGCAATGGGCAACAGACCCTCAGTACTGTGAACGGAGATCTCCTTAGGACTGACACTGACTACTCCCATGTGCACATGAAACTCCCTGTTTTTTCCTGTAAGTGATCACTCTGATCACTTCAATTAAAATTCTGCATTTGTGAAACATTGATGGGTCTGTAAGTACTTTCACTTTTCCCTTTGATCTCTGAAGAACTGTGTTAAGCTTTTAATTTGTCACAATCCCCTAGGGGGTGACTCAACTGACAGTTAAAATGTCACAGAAAGCTTGTGGTTAGGGTTTTTTTCTTTTTTAAACACAAGGCAGAAACAGCTAGAAACCACTGGACAACTGCAAGGAGATGCTGTCAACCAGGAAGCCTTCCTCAGGATGATGGTCCAAGAAGAGAGCCAGCGACTGGAGGTTGCCAAGAAGCAGGTAGGGAGGCGCCTGGCAGGACTGTATGCAGGGGAAGTCACCTCTTGAAAAACCATGAAGTAAAAATAGAGGAGGAACAGAACAACAAGAGGAACTGCGAAGTTAGTCTCCAGTGACTGGCAGTGAGCGGAGGAAGTAAAACGGGGGAGCTGTAAAAGCGGCAGTGTCAACAGCCTGCTGATGCAAGAGGCAACTTTGCAGAAAGCGGCAACTTGACATATCAGGATTTTTACCGCTGTCGAAATAGCTCAGGCATACAAAGCCCATGCAAACACAGAATTGCAGAAGTGCAGGAGAGGCTTATCACTTCCCTGAGAAGAAAAGCACATTTTCAGTTTTGTGTGCATAATAAGAGCGCACACTCGCTTGCTTTCTTTGCTGGCCGCATGGCTAAAATCCGATATTAACCGTATGCACTAGGTTAACGATCGCGATCAGGCCACCCCTTCTGCTGTTGAAGAAGCTAAGGCTTTGCAGCCCGAAGTAGAGGAAGCCCTTTCTGAACAGCGGGATCTCCTAACTATAAATACCCAGCTATGGGCCACCTGCCAGCTACTTGAGCAGCAGACAAGAAAACTGAAAAGTAAGTAGCAGCGATTCGTTTATATCCCCGTTCATTCCACCCTGAGGCCGGGGGCAAAAGGACTAGCGCCATTTTTCTAAAGTACAACTGCTAAATTATTACTAAATTTCTGCCACAGCAATGGTTCAATCAGGCAGTAAGGACCCTGGGTGTTTAGAGAGGTCTGCCTAGTGGTTAAGTAGATCATGTTAACAAATAACCTTCCTTTTTGATAATTTATTTTGAGCTAGATTTGTCCAGGGCTATTACTTTTTTAGACATTAAATAATACTTCTAAATAGCCCCAGAGTAAACAAGGAAATGCATGCCCAGGGGATACTGGAATGTTCCAATCACTTACGTAGTCCTCTCTAATTTTATTAGCTCGTCTGGGACGCTGCTATTGTCAAAATAAAATACCCAGCTTGCCTTTTATTTTATTTTATTTTCTCTTTTGTGTAGTAGCTTTAGGAGATTGGAAAAAATAATTATGGATTTCATGAGTATCACAAAACTAAATATGTGTGAAAATGCTTTTGGAATTTTAATGCATCCTTTAGAGATATGTTGCGCTTTTAAAATGTGGACTATTAACCACTTGAAAATGAATTCCCTAAAAGGACAGAATGCACATTTACTAAGGATTTAGACAAGAAGGCAATGATCAAATTACAGATAGCAGATCATTTATAAACCTGTTTTGTTCCAGAAACATAGTATCACAAAAATAAAGTTTATTTCTTTTGACCATTTTCAGATAGCAGCTTAGTTCACCCTCAGTCTATCTACTTTCTGCTCAGGGGATGTACATGCTCTTTTTAAAAAAAGAAAGTCACTGCTATGAGTGGTGTAGGCATGTGATTATAAACTCCAGGTAAGCCAGAAGTGAGATTATTTAGATTTGTGTTTGATTCAGGTTGATCAGACCCTTTCTAATATCATCTGAGAACACTGCTTACGAGTTTAAGAAATGATCTGGTTCTAACATAGCAACTTTGATCTTACAACGCTTTTAAAATGATTATTTTGAAGCTTTGTAGAACTTGTCAGTTTTCCATAATTCTTAGGATGTTAGTTTTTATTGACTCTGCCAGATAATGTACAGCAAACTTTATATTACATAACTTATGTGTTCTTTTGGCTCAAGTGTTGGACTGCTACGTGGAAGGTTGCTCGTTTGAGTGTCTTTCTTCCAGCAAAAGAAAGCTGAGATAGGCTACTTCCAGAGAGATTTGCAGCCTCAGGCACGGGGGGTGGGGGTGGGGGGTGGTGGTGAGGGGGGTGGAACAGTTTTACTCCCTCTTCTAGGGTTGAGACGAGTTCGAATTGCCCTGACAGCAATAGATATTTCGTTTTGTTTTTTATTGCTCAAAGGGTCATAAAGAAAGTTCCTTCGTGACTAGAACTGTTCATGTTGAAATATGAATAAGAAGGCAGTATTGCAGGTATTCCAAATTTGACTTAAGGTGTATTTTCTTAAGAGTGAGCTTAAGATTTTTATGCCTGATCATATTTACCTTTTGACTAAATCTATAGTATACCCCATAGTTTTATAACCTTCCAGGAAATTATTTCCTCCCCTCCCCCCAGGTTTTCCTTACAGTACCTTCTTAGGAAAGTCAAGGTTCATGACGTATTTCAGAGGATACAGTTTGACACTGTGATCTTGCCTTTGTCTCTCTAGTTTGTCCTCACAGGACAACTGGTGCATAGAGGATGAAAAGCAGAAAATGAAAGGTTTCCTGGGTCGAGTGCAGGTGTGCGTGTGTGTTCGGGGGTTTTAATCTTGAGAAATTAGAGTGAACACTTCCTTTATGCGTTAAGTTGCTTACAATCCGTGTTGATTTCTGCTCACCAACTTTGGTTTGTGTTGTCTGCTGCCCAGAGAAGTCATCAGTCACAGAAGTTTGGTCTTAAGGCCATTTGTTTATGAATGTCATCCTAATCCCTTGGAAAATCATCCTTTTGGAGATGAAAAAAATTTAGGTAGCACGTATTTTCAAAATGCTCTCTTGTAAATCTTTCAGCTAGACGACAAATACCCATAAACATCAATGAGGTAGAATATGTATCACGCAAACAAATTCATGTGTGTTTCACCATGACCCCTGTTTGAATTTGGAGTCAGACATTTGAATTCTCAGTCAGAAAACAAAAATATTTAAATCCTGAAATTCCTCTGGTTAGCTTAGCTGGTTAAGTATTTTAAGTAAATACTTTCTGATCCATCTATGAAATATTAATCAACAAATTGTTGGGTGCACAACTGTTCTGTCCAAATATTCAAGTTAATGACAATGTTCACAAATTAGAATTAGGGAGTTGTTTATGACATTGCATTAGAAATGCTGAACTTAAGTTGAAAATATAATTTTGTTCAAGTTTTCGATTGCTCTTGGAACTGGAATGAGTTATGAGGTAATTAGTAGCATACATTCTGTTTTCCACAAAATTTGTCATTAGAACTGTTAAATTTCTTGGTTACTTCTGTTCTTCCCCTTCTACTTGTTAACTTTGTACCTAAGTATCTTGGAAATATTTGAACATAATATGAACTTCATAGTTTAATATTTGTGTACATAACTCTTTTCCATAAAATTTGTCATTAGAATTATTATATTTCTTGGATACTTCTATTTTTTTCCCTTCTACTTCCTAACTTTGTACCTAAGTATCTTGGAAATATAGACAATATTGGATATGTATAAATGAAGGTTAGATTGAAAAATGGAGGGAGAAAAAGGTGCTTATATAAAGGATATACATAGAAGACTTAAGGTGAATCTTAGGTCTTAGATCAATTGATGCAATTCAAACTATCACCCCTTTACTATTCACCATCTCTACCCCTTTCTGACATGAAATCTTCATTGAGTCTCACATTTTATAGACACTGGAGCAGTTACTTATAGAACCAAAATATTTTCCGTGGAACAGAGATCCTTAGAAGCTCCTGCATATACGCTTATCATAATCCTTTATTTGAACATAATATGAACTTCATAGTTTAATCCAAAACGTCACCTAGGTAACCTAACTCAAATGCTTTTCTAGCTAACTGTCTTTAGCATGACAGGTTTACCATACACATTCCCCGACGGAGGGGTGCAAGACTAAAGGGGTGTGTCCTGAGCAGTCAATAGGCTAGAGGGGAATGAACCAAGGAAGGTTAGATCCCAGGTCATGTGATCACTTAACCATGGAAGGTTTTGGAGCAAAAGTCAAAAAATGTAGTTTGCTCAACACTTTTGATAGCTTGGAGAATTAAGATTCTCCAAATGGAAAATACAAGGTACGGGTAAAATAACCTAGGAGTTGGTTAATATCATGATTATGAGCATGGTGTTAAGTTTGATTTCTGTCTCTTAGCGAGTAATTTAGTGATGTTGGAAAAAAATCACTACTTTGAACCTCAATATCTTGTTCCATAAAATGCAGTTGTGAGTGATGAATGGCAAAAATAATGAGAAAGGCGTGGTTAGACTCAGAGTAAGCTTGGTGGAATCGAGTGAAACACTAGGAGGCCCTGCTCCACTCTCACCACACACCCCAGCACTGAGTCCTTGACTTCGCATCAGAAATGCTGAACTTGAACTTGAACAGATATTCTGGTCGAGCTTTTGATTGCTCTCAGGACTGGAATGAGTTATGAGGTAATTATTTGTGTACATAACTCTTTTCCATACAATTTGTCATTAGAATTGTTATATTTCTTGGTTACTTCTATTTTTTCCCTTCTACTTCCTAACTTTGTACCTACATATTGGGAAATATAGACAATATTGACTATATAAATGAAAGTTAGGTTGGAAAATGGAGGGAGAAAAAGGTGCTCATATGAAAACTATGTAGCCACTGTGTCAGTCCATCTTGTTAGATGCACACTTCTGTACTAGAGCATGCTTCTATAATGTCAGTTACCTCATCCACTATTAGGAAGGGCAGTGATGTTTCAATAATGTGGATTTTACGTTGGTTCACTAAAAATATTCCTTGGAAATGGGCTATGGATTTGTAGGGATTGAGCAAACACCTTCAGCAGGAAAGGAAAAAGCCCTCAGCTTTTAGAAAATTAAAAACCAGGTTTCCACCTGGGCTTCCTCCTCCTTCGCCACCTGCAAGCCCAGACGTGCCACCCTGCTCACCACCTCCTCTGCCCAGCACAAGAGCAGCTTCCCTGCAGCAGAGTTCTGCCTTTTCTCAGCACCCTTTCTGCTCTGCTCCATTTTCATTTTGGTGTTTTTGTGCATAGCTGTTTTGAGTTCTCTTTTAGTAAAACCTACATTTTCTCCTTAAGTAACCATAAAACCAAATTCACAGTCATTGTGTCAATTCCAACTCACAGCAAGTCTATAGGACAGGGTAGAACTCCCCCTGAGGATTTCTGAGACTGTAACACTTCATGGGAATAGAAAGCCTCATCTCTCTCCTAAAGAGTAGCTGGTGAGTTTTGAACTGCTGACCTTGTGGTTAGCAGGCCAACTCATTGGCCTACGATGCACCATTTATTAATCATTTTCGTTAGTTCCTTGGCTGCCTTGTGGCATGTAGTTGTCTATATTTGTTGTGGTGTCTTCTTAATCCACTTTTCCCATAGCCCTGGTTTTTTTCTGGCTGTCATGTTTTAATAATTTTTTACTCAGATATAATCAAATACCATAAAATGCTCAGATGTTAATGTACTCTTCAACCAGTTTGATTAATGCAAATATTTCAAAACACAGAACTTCTATCCCTTCAGAAAATTCTCTTCCCAATTCTTCCAACTCCTCTGCCACAAGGAGCAGTGACTGATCTGTTTTATATAAACAGGTAGGTTAGTTTTGCCTGCCAAAAAACTGAGCTATGCAGTTTAAGTTGTAATTTTGTGTGTGTTTATCTGTCTTCTTTCCTTCAGCATAATACATTGAAAATTCATCTGAGTCATGTTTATTGGTATATTCCCTTTCTTGAGAGGAACAGCCCTCTGTATGCATATTCTACGGTTTGGTGGACTCTTCTCCCACTATTGAATGCCTAAATTATTTACAATTTAGGAGTTATTATGGATAAAGCTTTTGAACATTCATGTTTTCGTCCATAGGTAGACATATGTTTTTATCTCACTTGGATAAATATCTGGGAGTGAAATCATTAGATCATCGTATCATTGAAGTTCTACCCTTTTAAGAAACTGCCCAATTGTTCCCAAAGTATCGCATTTCATATTCCGACTAGCAAGGGGCAGGAGTACTGCTTCTCATTGTCTTCACTATTTGAAGGTGCCAGCCTCTTTCAGGTTAGTCATTCTAGTGGGTGTGCAGTGGTGTGTCATGGCACTATGGTTTTGCTTTGCAGTTTCATGAGGAATAATGATGTTGAGTCCTGGTGGTGCAATGGTTAAGAGGTGGACTGCTAGCCGGTCAGTGGTTGGAACCCATCAGCTGCTCCGCAAGAGAAAGGTGTGGCCGATGGCTCCTGTAAAGATCACAGGGCAGTTCTGCTCTGTCCAATAGGGGTTGCTGTGAGTCAGCCTCAACTCGCTGACAACTGCTTTGATAGAACTAAATGGAAAGGTCCCTGGAGGTGCAATCGTGATGTCCTCAGCTGCTTACTGAAAGATTGGCAGGGCTCCCGAGGGGAAGAAGCCTGGTGGCATGCTCCCATAAAGATGACAGCCCAGGAAAGTCCATGGAGTGATTCCACTCAGTCCTATGAGTCAGCATCTATTCAATGTAACACACCAACTACTACAACCATGATATTGAGCACTTTTTCATGTGCTGCTGGGTCATTGTATGTCTCATTGATGAAGTGTCTGTTGGATTCTTCCGTCCATTTCTAAAGTAGGTGGACTTCACTACTGAGTTGCGGAGTTTCTCAGACAAGCCCCTTGTCAGATCCATGTATTGTGAGTATTTTCTCCCAGCCTGTGCTTGGACAGTTTCTTCTCCTGCCTGTGCTTCTGTGTTTGGGTGAACCCGATAGTTTTAATTTAGAATTTTACATAACGTACAGTTCTTTCAGGGAACAGACATATTGTGTTAGAACATAAAGTCCTTAGCCTATCTATGTTAGCTAACATGGAGAGCTAAGCTTTTTCCAGCTCTAATACTGTTTGGGTTCTGATTAGCAGCAGCCAATTAATTATAGAATCTTTGCCTCCCAGTCTCGGTGCACAGTCGGTTAGAAAGTTGCTTTATCTCGGCTTCCTTTAAGAGGCAATGTATTCCAGCCACCTGTTTCCTCCCACATCACAGATGGGAACAGCAGGGGATACCGTGGCCATTGTTTAATTTGCTTCCATATGAAGTCTTAATGGCCCGGAGACATTGCAGATTCCACTCCAAACACATAAAGAAGGATGCAAAGGTGAATGCAAATTAAGGTCATAAACCAGCTTGTTTTGCCTTATGAAACATATGGAAATAATTGCTACACATTGCACAAAACATCTGTTGAAATAAGGTTTACAATTTGAATGCATTGGAATGGATTTTTCCCCCCACAAAACTCAAGATTGCCTGGTGGGAGGCAGATGGGTAGTTTATATTTTATTATTTCTTCTGAAACTCAAGTTTAGTTTGGAAATTCAAAAGCAGCCTTTTAGAGATACACAACATTGAGAGTGATGATGGAGGCCCGAATGCTTTCTGATACTACTTAGATAGAGGTCAGATAGGCCTGCATCTTCCACTACTGGTAACAGAGGTCATTTAAAAATTTGAATTCTTATGATTAACAATTGAAGTATTTAATTACTTAAGTAGGTTAGAAATATACAACCATCTCACTGTCGTTGAGCCAATTCAACTCATAATGACCCTATAGGGCAGGTAGAATTGCCCCGGTAGGTTTCTGAGGTGTAATTCTTGACAGGAATAGAATGATTTTCCTTCTGTTGGGTTTAGTAACTCCATGTCAAAATTTTTTAAAGAAATAGGTTATTTATACAAAACAAAATTATTACATAGATGAATTTTCCACGTAATTGAAGATTTTGATATTATTTGTCCAGAGAAAAAGTAAAATGAGATTATGGACTTGTTGTATATATTAGCATTATTGTCATGATTCAGAATTTCTGCAGGCCAGTGAGGTATAAAAACCGTTGGTCTTTAAAAATAAAAGTACCAGATTTTTATGTTTCTTGGACAACAGATAACTGTTGTTAATAATTTCCCTGGCCATTAGTGATATTTTTAAAAAGACAGCTATTAATATGATTCCATCTAGCAGAGCTTCTTACCCTCATTTAATTTCTGCATTGAATCATCTGTGGGCAGAGAAAACAGTCAAGCTTGTGAGACTTATGCACAACTTCAGGATGCTCTGTCTGAGTTGAAGTGTGATAAGCTGCCCCGTGAGTAAAGGGCATGACATCAGGATCTATTTTGGTTGTTCCAAAGATTTGTGTTTGTTTTCTGGCTCTTGGCTATGCTGATTATTAAATTAGTACAATGTTAATGATGGGACACTGAGTTAAGTAGGTATATCCCACCCTCCGTTTCCATAGTCCAGAAAAGAAAATATGGAATCCCTGGGAAGCCGAGTTTAGTTACAGGAGAAGACAATGGTTTTGACTTCAGACAATGAGGCAGTCTGCTGAGCACTGCTCCCGGACGTGAGCATCATCTCTGGCCGGTGACTACTTACATGAACCTGGGTATCCTCACGATCACAGGGCGTCTCGCAGGATTCGAGGGTCGAACAGTGGTTGGGTTCCCATCACTTGTTCCTTGGTTGCTGTTAGATGACATTGACTTGGTTCCAACTCCTCCTGACCCTGTGTGTGTCACAGAACACAGCCATCTCGGTCCTGCACCATCCTCACAATTGGTCTTACTTCTGAGTGCTGCAGCCATTCCGCTCATCCATCTTGTCCAGGGCTCGCTTCTTTTGTCGGTCCCTCGACTTTGCCAGGCACGGTGTCCTTCTCCAGGGCCTGGTCTCTCCTGAAACCATGTCCAAATGCACGAGATGATGGCCTGCCCTTCTTGCCCGAAGGAGCATTCTGGCTGTACTTCTTCCAGGGCAGATTTCCTTGTTCTTGCGGCACTCACTTGTAGCTTAGGCAGATACTTACTGGAGAGATTGCCACACTGATAGATTTCCAAGGTGGGGTCCCATTTGAGGACTGAGTAGTTTTATTTCACGTTTAGAGAGCAATACACCTGCATCTATCAAGGGGAACATTAACTACTAGGGGACAGCGGTGTAACTTCTCTGGTCCCATGTGTTCTCCTGCCTTCCCACTTGGACCAAAGTTGAGAGGTAAAAGTGCCATTCTCAGAAGTTATCAGTTGCCTTTCTTTCTTACTCTAAGTTTAAAGCCATTGAAAGTTTGTCCAGCAGTGAGATAAATGAAGAGAAAGGGGGGTTGAAAACTGCTCTATTGAGCCGGTTTCAAATTCTCTTTCTAGGAGCAACTGAGGCACTGCAAAAGAAGCTAACTAAAGAGCAATCTCTCGGCTCGAAGTCTCAGGTAGCACACCTCTGTGATATGTTTGTTTCTTATGAGGAAGATGTCCGGTGAGTGTTAGGTTCTAAAGCTAATTTATAATACACAGTGATTTTCGTCATAAAATCCAATACCTGATTTCAAAGGAAAATGCTACGGTGCACTGAAAGTATTTAGCAAACCAAGAACGACAAGCTCACATGAGTGAGCAGTCCTTATGACAGCTTCCAAAGAGGGAGCATTTAAGAATTTCCCGTGCCTGGACCCATATCTGTTATCAGAAGGTCATTAACAACATTTTTTTTAACCTCAAATGTTTCTTCAGTTTAAATCACATAAAGAAATGTTAAGTTCTCTTGAAGGGGTTTTAATAGTTCTTACCTCCTTTCTCTTCTATTTGTATACATATTTTAACATAGATTTTATTTATTAGATCAGCTGTAGGTTTACAGAAACAAAAAGGAGAGCGCTTCCATGTCCACTAATTTCCACCAACCCCCAACCTAGTTACCCCTAATTATTGACACCTTGCCTTGGAGTAGTGCATTTGTCATGTGAACCATGATGAATGCCTTATTATTAACTGAGGTCCACAGTTTACTATAGGGTTCTCTCTTTATGTAGGCAGTCTTGTGTCTTTTGACAAATGCATATTCTCATGTGTCCAACCTTATAGTGTCATACAGAATCATTGTATTCTCTATAAAACATCTTGGACTCTACTTATTTATCTTTCTTCCCTTGCCATCCAACCTCCCCACCCCCACCCCTGGCCTCCTGCCAGCTCCTGGACATCACAGATATTTTTCACTCATTTTGCCTTTGTTGAAATCTCATATACTATGAATAACACAATCGTATTTGTATAACCTTTTGGATTCCTCCTCTCTGGATATCTCAAGCCATCAAAGCTACAGTTAAAAGTATTTCTTTCCCTTGTGAAACTTGGTGACTGTCTCCTATCTTTTTGGTTCATAAGTGAATAGCATGGATCTATCTGCTCCAGGACATAGACAAACACACCTGCTAAAGCAGAAAGCAGAATTCACGAGGCTGAGTAAGCGAGGCAGAGCACCTACAAAGTCCCCTGCAACTCAGTTGAACTGGAAAAAAAACTGTCATTTCTAAACATAATTTAACCAACAAATGTTTCTATTATGACCATAATATATAAGTCTCAACCTCTCCACCATTCTGTCACTAAAAGCATTTCGCAGTTACATATTACACCTCAGAATTATGTTTCCATGATTATTTGTTTTGCCTCAATCAAGATATGAGGAAAATGAAAGTAGAGGTTTACAATGATCAACATGTTCCCTTGAACTAGAATCCACGAAAAGGAGCAGCCAATGTCACCACTGCAGGTGACATCCTGTCTGAAGTCTCGTGTGTTGTCGCTTTGGGCGTTTCACCATTCTGTTGTTGAGGACTTGCTCCGGCTTTCTTATCGCAGAGCCACATAGAGGAGCTTCCTCGCCGTGAGTCCGCAGCTTGCTCAGAGAAAACCCGTCAGCCTCCTGGAGGAGAACTGGTAAGTCTGCACTCTTAAAATTACTTAACCCCACTCTGGGGATGACTTGCCACAATGTACAACCCCAAAACCAAACTCCAAACTCACCGCCAGCGAGTCGTTTCCAACTCGAGACCCCATGGGATAGAGTAGGACAGCCCCTTGGGGTCCGAGGGGACCCGGAAATCCTTACAGAAGCAGAAAGCTTCATCTTTTTCCCCTGGAGCAGCAGGAGGGATTGAACCACTGACCTTTCAGTTAGCAATCCAACTCAGAACCTGCTACACCACCAGGGCTTCCAAGTCTATTGTATATTAGTCCTCTTAGATCCCTATATTCCTTTCCTTCGAGAGATCATCAGACGAACCAGTATATAACTATTGTTCCTCTTTATCATACATATACAATCCTGGTTGGCTTTTAAAAAACGTACAACTTTCAATTTTTTATAACAGTAGCATCATGAAGATGTGTTATACAACTAAGCTTACCCCTCACCACTGTCTTTCTTGAAAGCCTCAGTAAGAACAAATATGGTTTTTATCAAAGAGTTGATTATCGGGAATGATGCTATAATTCTATTGAATTATCAAAACGTATTTTAATTACAATTATGCTTTATTAAAATATTGTATATTTTATGTGGTGTAAAAAAATAGTATACCATACACTAACTTTTTCTCAAAAGCATGAATGTCTTTTTTTCACCTGAGATCATTAGCATATACGTCTTCCTGATGACTCTTTCAGAGTTATCTGAGACGAGTGCCATTCCTTCTGCTTTGGCAGATATAGAGATAAATTATTTTTAAATATTGTTTTTTACCCTTTTAACTCAAAAATCCAACCCTACTACCATTGAGTAGTGACCCGATGGGACAGAGTACAGGATTTCCAAGGCTGTCAATCTTTCTAGAAGCAGACTGCCATATCTCCCCTACGGAGAGATTGATGGGTCAAATCACCGCCGTCTCGGTGTTCAGCTGCACACGTAACCACTGAGTCACCAGAGCTCTTTATACCCCTGTGAGTAGGTAGTAACATTGGATTTTCCCTTCAGACACTGTGTTGCTGCAAGCGCTATACTGCTCAAGGGGTAAGAAGTCATCGGACGCTCCTGACCTTGAAGTGTTCCTGCTGGTACTCACTGCTTCTCGGTAAGCATGGATAGCCTCTCCTACAGCTGACCAGATATCAGAAAGAGAGAGAGAGAGAGAGAGAGAGAAAGAGAGAGAGAATATGTTTTAACTGGGAGGAAAAAATTAGTCACAGTTAGATTTTGATATAAAAATGTTTTGAGTACTTAGTTCAATCGCCTTACATTCATTTCATCATCGTTTGAACCTCTCCTCTGAGGCAGGCAGCAGTAAGCTACATATTCTGCTGCTGCCTTTGAACTGATGGCCCATAACCACTGCCAGCCCAACCCATAACTACTACTTTACTCACAATAACTCAGAGATAGTCAAAACACAACACTGATGATACCTAAAGAGTGATTGCTATGTCCCAGGCACAATTCTAGTCTTTTAATCTATCAACTTATTTGTCACTACATCCCTCACCATACTTACTGAATTTATTTTAAAAAAACAAACTCACAGCAACCCTACCTGTAGGGTAGAACTTCCCTGGAAAATTTCTGAGACTATAACTGTTTGGGGGAGTAGAAAGCTTTATTTTTCTCCCTCAGAGTGACTGGTGGTTTCAAACTCTGGAACCTTGTGGATTGCAGCTCAACTCAGCCACCAAGATACCAGGGCTCCTTATTCAATCTATATGCTGAGCAAATAATTCGAGAAGCTGAACTATCTGAAGAAGAACACAGCATCAGGGTGTGGGGAATACTTATAAACAATCTTTGTCATCCAACATTGCTAATGGAAAGTGAGGAGGTCTTGAAGCACTTGCTGATTGAGGATCAGGATTACAGCCTTCAGTCAGGATTACAACTTGATGTAGAGAAAACCAAAACCCTCACAGCCAGACCAATAGGTGACATCATGATCAATAGAAAAGACCGAACTTGTCAAAGATTTCATCTTGCTTTGACCCACCATCAATACTCAGGGAAGCAGTGGTCAAGAGATCCGAAGATGCAGCGCGTTTAGTAAATCTGCTGCACAGACCTCTTTAAAGTGTTGAAAAGCTAGGACGTGGCCTTGAGGACTAAGATGTGCCTGACAGAAGCCATGGTGCCTTCAATCGCCTCATGATGCTTATGAAGGCAGTGGAAGTTGGACCGTGTAATGAGACCAAAGAAGAATCGGTGCATTTGAATTATGGCGCTGCCAAAGAAAACTGAAAGTACAATGTATTGACAAAAGAACAAGCAAATCTGGCTTCAGAGTACAACCAAAATGCTCCTTAGAAGCAAGGATGACAGGACTTCATCTCCTGTACTCTGGACATGTTATCAGGAGAGCCCAGGTCCTGAAAAAGGCTCTCATGCTTGATAAAGGAGAGAGGCGGTGGAAAAAGACGAAGACCCTCTACAGGAGTGGTTCTCAACCTGCCTGATGCAGTTCCTCATGTTGTGGTGACCCCCCCAACCATCAAATTATTTTCATTGCTGCTTCATAACTGTAATTTTGCTACTGTTATGAATCGGGCAACTCCTGTGAAAGGGTCATTCGACTGCCAAAGGGATTGCGACCCACAGGTTGAGAACCACTGCTCTACAGGATGGATTGGCACAATGGCTGCAACAGTTGACTCAAACATAGCAACTGTGTGGGCAGCACGGGACCTGCTAATGTTCCGTTCTGTTGTACATAGGGTGGCTAGGAGTCAGAGCCAACTCAGTGGCACCCGACAACAACAACAACTATGATGAGGATGCTAATGTAATTCCTATTTGAAAGATGAGGAGATGAAGGAACATGGGTTTAATAAGTTGCCCAAGGCCATGTGCTGCTTTATTTGTAGTGAAATTGATGCTCAGAGTGGTTTAGTTGTTTATTCAAGATCACATAACTCCTTATGGGACAAAATCAGGATATGAATGACTGATAGACTCCAAGGCCAAGGTTCTCTGCATTAAACTCTCCTGCTTACCAGACTCCTCGGACATAGCGAGATGTCTTCCCCAAAAGAACTTTGATGGGTTCTAAACATGAGGCCCAACCCTTTTCTTTTCTAGGAGATGATAAAGTTCTTATGTAAAGAGCTAGGTAGTCAATATTTTAGGCATTGGGGCTGTATGATCTTTTGGGTCACTGCTCAACTCTGTTGTAACACCAAGCAGCCAGGGACAGTTAGGGAAATTGATGCGTGTGGTTGTGCTTTAATAAAATCTCCCACCCAAAGCAGGTGGCTGTGACTACATTTGGCTTGCTCACCCCTCTGGTTATTGGGGCATGAGTATTTCTGGTCCATTTTTGTTTATTTAATATATGGTATTACCACCCGATATAGCTAGATACATGCTTTCAGCTTTTTTGGTGAATTAGGTGTGATTTTAGCTGTCAGATCATCCTTTTTGAGTTTAAAGGCCCAAACTACCCATCACCCCTCCCCAGGGCGATAGCTAGGGGTCACGTGTTTCTGCTACAGTGTGGATCACTGGAGCCACCTCTGCTTTTTCAAGAATGGCCACCCTCTCAAGAGGAGAAGAATCGATATTCTAAGATAGTCTAAACCAGAAATTAATCTCTATTCTCATTCTTCCCTATTTTGCAGATGCTTTACATCTGGATAGCTTTACAAGAATTCCAGCACTAGGATTGACACATGTAGCCAACCAAATCCATGCTTCCTGTGAAAGCCCAAACTACGGAGAAATACAGTGTGCTCCTTGGGATGTGACAAGAGGACAAGAGTAAGCTGAAAGAGCCAGAGTTGCGCCCCCTGCCCTTCATGGGTGGCCTGTGCCCATCGTCCAACCTCTTAAGCAGTTAGATTTCAGTATCCCAAGATTATAACACAGTTTCTTTATTAGTGGAAATTCTTTAACTTTCTGGAAAACACCAATTTTAGAACTACAAAACGATCGATTGTTTTCTTGAAGGAAGTTCCTTGTATAATGCTTTAAAGTTTCCAGTATACATCTACAGGTTATAAGACAAATTACCTACAATGTCTTCCACTTTTAGAAATATACTACATATTTCTAAGTAACTTAGGTATTTAAAAAAATTTTTTGTCATCTAGATTTTGAACCAGTTTTCTATATTTTCAGAATATTGACAGTCTTTAGGAACTTATCCCTGCACACACACACACACATACACACACACACACACCACCCCCGCCGCTGTACCTACTCCTGATATTCAGGTGTGCTCCCCTGCCTTTGTAAGCAATGACGCCGAGCAGAAAGGTCAACTGAGTCTGCGGCACTGTCCACCTGCAGTAATTTTCCTTTCTGTACCGAGGGTGAGGAGCAAGACTTTGAATTGCAAATGTTTCATTTTCATTTTTGACTTGGCTCTCTGTGGTTCCTAATCTAGCTCTCCCTGCTGCATAGTTGGGGAGAGATCTTTCACTGTGTCTTAAGTTGTGAGCTTAACTCAAAATCTCACAAAACTGAGAAGGGGGGTGTGGGTCAGTGTTATAATTTGATATCTGCTTTAAAAACAAACAAGTTCTCTGTGTTTGGTGTATATTTATTATTTTGCTATCTAACAGCCATAACTCCGCCCTCTGTTGCCAGGTGCCCAGGCTTGCAGGTGGCCTCCATCCAGGGACAGATCTGTCTGCTTGTGTCAAGATGAGTGAGGACCCACGTATGGAAGTCAGTATTGCACTAGATTTCAGTTTCAGTTTTGTACTCTGAATTCTGGTGCTTCTTCTTGGGACACTTTTTAAAAGTATTAAATACCCCTTTACAAATTTATGGCAGACACACAAAAAGCAACAGCTTTTGGGGACAGTAAATTCAAACGGAATCATTTTGAGGATTTTCTACCCTGTCGCTAGTTTAAACTCCGGGATACACACACATATATAACAAAATAAAGATTTTCATAAAGTTGGGTGACCATATTGTCAGTCTACTTTAAGAGGTCTCCCATCTCATGGCGTCTCAAAGAACTGAAGTCGAGGGTAAACAGTCTGGAAGGCGTTCCCCCTTGTAAGAGATCTCAAAGTAGGGCAAGGTCGAGGAAGGATCCTGTGTCATAGTCCGATGCATGTATGCCTCTTGACCAAAGAGGAGAGTAGCACTGAGTGGCTGGGAAGGTCACTGATGGAAAGTCCTCAGGCCATTGAACTACGGTCAGAGCATCTTGCAGTTAGTTCTTCCTATAGCCCTGTTGCCTCAGCATCTCGAAAAGGACAGACAGTTCTGGTTTGGGATCTGCCAAACTACCATTCTTCCCTTTCTTCCTTCTTCAACAGCTTTGTTGAGATGACTGTACACAGTAAGCCATTCGCCCAACCCAACAGCATGACTCAATGGGTTTCAGGACATTTACAGAGCTGTGCAGCTCTCGCCACAATCCATTGTCATCATGCCAGAAAGAACGCCTATACCCATTACCAGTCACTCCATTTTCCCCTAACACCCCTTGCCCCAGTCACCATCAATCTACTTTCTATTGCTATTGATCAATGGCATCTTACGACTAAGATATTTCAATTAGTATAATGTTGTCAAAGTTCATCCATGTGCTATATCAAGACTTCGTTTCTCTTTAGAGCTGGGTGCTACTCCATTGTGTGCAGTGCTACATTTTGTTTGCCCATTGTGTTTGGCTGGGTTGTCTAGAGAAAACCAGGGACACGCATATGTGTATAAGAAAGAACTTTAGATCAAGAAATAGTTGTGCATCAAGAAGGCAACTCCAGTCCATGGGTCCAAGGCTAGCTGGCAGCCCTCTTGACACTCAGATCCCTGCGGGCCTGTGAAACAGCAGTGTGACGCTGGAAAGAGGGCGGTCACAGGCCGCGATGCGGACTCACACGAATCCAAAGTCAGTGCAAGCATGGCGAGGCAGACACAGAACCCAAGCAAGCTTGAAGATGATGGGCAACAGAGAGAAGGGTTCCCAGTGCCTATTCTATGAAAAAGTAACACTCCCAGGGAGGCATTCTCTCTGTGACCTGACTGATAGGTTGAAATCCACCCCCGCACGCTCATCCAGGTACAAGTTCACATAAAATCTAACCACCACGCCATTTACCTCTTGAAGGGCATGTAAGATGCTTCTACTTTTGGTCTATTAAGAGTCAGGCTGCAATGAACATGCCTTCATTTATTTTTCAGTATTTTTTTATTGTTTCATTTGCCCGTTCCCATTTTAAATGCACATAGTTCCATGAGTACATTTATTGGGATTCTGTTTATGTTTACAGCCAAATACTATCCCATTCTATTGTATGTATTCATTAATTGGTTGACAAATATTTGAGCTGGTTTTGACTTGAGGTTATTACAAGCAATGCTGTTATGAACATTTGTGTGTCAGATTTGGTGTAAACTTTGTTCTTGGTGGTATTAGCTGCCCTAACTCATAGAGACGCTGTGGACCACACAACAAAACCCTACTAGTCCTGTGTCATCCTCATAGCTGTTGTTATAGTTGAGCACATTGTTTAGTCACTGGGTCAATCTATGCCATAGAGTGGTTCTCAACCTGTGGGTCGCGACCCCTTTGGGTGGGGGGGTCGCCCAATTCATAACAGAAGAAAAATTACAGTGATGAAGTAGCAAGCAAAATAATGTTATGGTTGGGGGGTCACCACAACATGAGGAACTGTATGAAAGGGTCCAGCATTAGGAAAGTTGAGAACCGTATCGCATATTATGCGACTGAAGTTCTTACCCTTTTTAACTGGCCCTCCAACACAACCAAGCAAAAGGTCATTTTCTGGGGGCTGGTCTCTTTCCTGAAACCATATCCAAAGGTTTTTTGTTCTTGGGGGTATAGGCTTCTGAGTAGAATCGCTGTGCTATATGCTAACTCTCTTTACCTTTTTGAGAAACTGCCGACTTATGTTCAAAGTGACGACATAATTTCATATTCCAAACAACATCTAACAGTTTCCATTTCCCCATGTCCTTGCCAACACTTCTCTTTGAATATAGCTTTCCTAGTGAGTATGACGGAGGAATTCTGATGACGTCGTGGTAACAAAGTGGGCAGTTAACTGCAAGGTCAGCAGTTCAAAACCATCAGCTGCTACTGTTGGGAAAAGATGAGGCTTCTCCTCTATAAACAGTTACAGTCTCAGAAACTCACAGGGACAATTCTACCCGGCCTTAGAGGGGGGTTATGCGTTAGCATTGACTTAATGGCAGTGAGTTTGGTTTGGCTGGAGTATGAAGTGGCATCTCATTTTTCATTTTCTTTATTATTAATGACGAGTCTTTTCATGTGTTTATTGGCCTTCTTTGAAGACACATTGATTCCAATGCATTGCCCCATTTTAAAATTCGGTTAGTTTCCTTTATACTGAGTCGTAAGAGGCATTATCATTCTTCCTTTTACGTGTATGTATCTGATAGTTTTCCGTTCCTTGGCACCCATCTTATTGAAGACTGAGCAAAAAACAACCCACAACAAATCTATCGCTATGATTTTGCCAGTTGTAGTAAAGGAAGGTGAACGTTTCAGGGTATTGATGGTGCGTCATTTCTTCTTTATCTGGCACTGATGTCACCCAGATGGAGGTAAAACAAAAACATCAACTGCAATCCAGATCCTATGTCGGACAGCATTTCTACATGCTCGCTTATTAATTTGCCCCAAGTTTTGAAAAAGTAGGCAACTGAATGATGGGCAGATGAGGCTAATGAAGTTCAGGGAGGTTAAATACTTGGTCCAAGATCACTCAGGTAGCAAGTAGCCCAACTGGGATTCAACTTCACATTTGTCTAGCAACAGAGATTAGGGCCTTTCCACAACTCTTCTTAACACACGAATTTAGACAGTCCCATCAAAATAATCCTTCATTGTTACTTTGAAAATATCTTATTTGGCCAAGAAGTGTGCTGCCTTATGTGTCCAGTGCACCTTCCTAATCCACCTGCATTAGCTCGTGTGGTTTGAGTTGTTTTGTCTATGGTTTTGACACCCATTTAAAAATATGAGAAAACAAGTTTCACAATAGAAACTTTTGTCCAGAGTCCTAGGGAATGACATGGTTTCATTGAAGGTTTCAAACGGTCTACTGACCCCAGAACTAGTCTATTGGCTCCACTCTGTGACTGATTGGCTATGCCTCACCATTCCTACTCCAGATTTCTGCTCTTTGTAGAACCTTTGCAGCTTATTATCTCTGTCTACTATCCCATCCCTTCCCTTCTATCTCTTAATCAAATCCCCTTCTCTCACCCCTTTGCACCCATCACATCTAGTTCTTAAACATTAAGCTCTCCTTAGAAAATGCTTCTCAATCAGTGTTTCTCAACCTGTGGGTCGCAACCGTTTTGGGGGTCAAACGACCCGTTCACAGGGATTGCCCGATTCATAATAGAAGCAAAATGAGTGTTATGAAGTAGCAACGAAAATAATTTTATGGTTGGGGGGTCACCACAACATGAGGAAACTGTATTAAAGGGTCATGGCATGAGGAAGGTTGAGAACCACTGTTCTAAATTTAAGAAGAAAATGACAATAAGATAACCAAAGCCCAAACCCATCACCATCGACTTGGTTCCTACTCAGGCAATCCCATGTGAATCAGTAGAGCTATTCTTGGCATGTTTTCCTTCACAAAACCGAACACCAAATCCCTTGGCCTTGAGTTGATTCAAATGTATAGCTGCCCCAGAAAGCGGAGGAGAATTGCCCCACAGGGCTTCCAAAGTTGGAAATCTTTTCTGAAACAGACTGCCACGCCCATCACAACGAGCGTGATAGATAGCATTTTCTTGACTCCTTAGCTTTCCAATGTAGGATTTTTGTGGATTTCCCAATCTTAGAAGCCTTTAGAACAAACATCGTGGCCTGGGATCCCACTCCACCTGCCATCTAGTTGTGCCCTGCCTTTTCACTCTGATTCCCCATGGCTGCCTAGTGGTTCTTTCCATCCATCAGTCACAGCAGATGCATGTATTGTTCAAATATATCACACCGATGTAGTGATCCTGTTTTTTTGGCCTAGAATATTGCACGCATCTTCAGTTCTCAAAATTCTTTCTGTTAAGACCCATTTCAAAAACCACCTGTTTGTTCTATAAAACCTTTTGTGTTGTGGCATACATTGCTAACCATCTAGAACCTCCATTCCTTCTTGTGGTGGAAATCTTATGGCCCAACAATAAAGAGCTCACCTTTCCCTCTGGTTCTGCGTCTGCGGGAGTCCGAAAGAGTTGTGAATGTTGGACTACGTCTCCTCAGTTTCCAACGAGCCCATTAAGGATAGGGGGAGGGGGGGAATCAGCGCCCACATGCCTTTCTTTCAGACCTGGTTGGTTGCTCTCTCTTAGTTGTCACTTGTAACCTGGTTGCCTTGAAGTTCCTTTGTTTTCTGGAATTCATTACTGTAAACACTGCCCCATATTGCTGTTAACGAATGTGCATTTAGCACCTAGCACAGATTTTTGCACCTAGTAACTCCCCCGATTATATTTGTTCTGTGAATATTTACTTATTGTGTCCTCCCTAAAGATCTACTGAAACCATTTGGGGTACACACTCAATGGGCTTGTTGAAGTTTGCCCTCCCACTCTGGGGCTCCTTTCTTTGGGTGGTGATCTTACTTTTAATGGAGAGTTACTTTTTATGCCTCCCCTCTGATCATATGGCTGTTTCCGTTGCCATCGGGCCACCAACCTTTTGGGTTCATCAGTGAGTGCTTTACCATTTGTGTCACCTCATCCGTATTCCATTCCACCCGCTTCAAGCCAATTCTGACTCCTCGTGAGGCCCGAGGCTGCGTGGAACTGCTCACTGGAGTTTCCAACACTGTCCATCTCGAGGGGAGCAAAGAAAGTCTCATTGTTTTCAGAGGAGCAGCTGGGGGTTCGGACTGCTGCCTCGTGGTTAGTTTTGTAGCCCATTATGCAAGCACCTCCACCACCAGGGCTCATCCTCATCCACAGGAAGCTGTATGGTGACATTTCATTTAGGCTGTCTTACATGAGGTAAATGCCAACACCAGTGCTCATAGTGAGTCTTTGGTCGAACAAGCACTGCAATAAAGTGAGTGTCCCAGGAACTCTTGTGACTGAGCTCGGTCTCCTTCATTTTCTGCAGCTTGTTGTGAAATAGTTTGGTACCCAATTTGAAACATTCTTGCAGAGGACAGAGCCATTTGACTGTTCTAAGGACTTCATTTATTTGGGGTATCCTGATGTAAGGGAAAAGGGCCCTGGTGTCACCCTGGGGTCGGCATTGGGCTGCTAACTGCAAGGCCAGCAGTTCAAAACCACCAGCTCCTCCAAGGGAGAAAGACAAGGCTGTCTGATCCCATAAAAACTTACAATCCTAAAAACCTGTGTTGCTCCAGCGAGTTGGAACTGATTCGGTGACAGTGACTTGGTTTGGGTTTGGAGTTGTATAAAGAGGAAAGAAAAATAAATAATTATTTCTATCTTTATGTCTAAGTGATTCATACTGAGATATTTATGGGTGAAATAATATCTGAGATTTGTGTCAAAATAATAGAAGGATAAATTTAGTGAGCAATGGTGTAGAAATGGTATAGTTTCACTGTAGATGGATAATCATTGAATCAGCATGATTTTTAAACAAGGGCTCATTATCCTCTTCTGCCTACGCTTGCATTTACTTGGAGATTTCACCCACCAATATCTTAGGATCTTTCGCCACATAGGTGTAGGCACTGGGTTTGAAGACAGCTCTTTACTTGATTTGCTGAGTAAATTTGGACAGGTAACTCCACCTGCATGATTCCAGCACACACAAGCACATTACACATATACGTGTTTGTGACAGCTAAGTTCTGCCTCACCACACCATAGAAACCAACCATATAAGTCGTAGTGAGTGGGAAACCTAATCTCTGTGCCCGATTCCCCAGTTGCTGATGAGCAGACTTTATTAATGTATATTGCTGCCATTGTTGCAAACATGCACCGAAAGAAACATGTCCTCGTTCAATGGTCTCTGTGTGTACGCCGCAGTGAGACTGATTGTATGCTTTCAGTGGTACAACCACTTTCATCTTTGAATTGTTCCTCCCCTCTCTTTCCAGACCCCTAATGTTCCTATTAATCTTCCCAGTTGCTGTTCTCAGTTGGATCCCACAGGTCGTTCATGGAAGAGCAGGATCAAGGCGGCGTGTCGCTTATACTAGTGGTGGCTGCAGGTTGTCATCAGTTGGCGCTATGTGGGACACAGCACACTAAGGTCGCTGTGCGTTGGGATCCACTTGATGGTGGTGCGTTTGATTCTGGGTTGGTGCCACCTGCTTGGTTGCTTAGTGTGCTCTTTTAAGGCACACCTTACCCTATTATACTTTACCTATTACCATCACAAAGAAGACTCAGCCCCACCTGGGCCTGTAAGGACAGATAGAGGAGTTAGCATTTCCAATACTGCCACTGAGTGGAGATTTTGGCTCATAGAGAATACGTGGGATAAAACAACTGCTCCTCGGGATTTCCAAGCTGTAAATCTTGGTCAGAGCAGACCACTTCATCTCGTGGGTTTGAATCCATGACCTTGCAATCCATAGCAGCTCACTCCATAACTCATGACCCCCACAGGGCTCCTTACACATTTTAGGAGGAAACATTCAGTCCTTTAACATCCTGCCAAGTACTCTGTGCTGTAATGTAGGTGAAGTACCTGGTTCCTGTAAATACTCTGACAATCATAGCTGCTAATATCACCCACAATCCGTGAGATCAGCAGTGAATACCTTGTAATAATGGATCAAGAAGCCTGGAGACTAATTTCTATGGTTTTTTCCCCCTTACTTCAAATAGACATAGGTGCCAAGTAGTAAGTGTCTTACTGTCCCTTTGAGGATTACTTCAGGTCACTACACGTTTTTGGCAAGACATACTATCACAAGAAGGAAGTGATTGATGAGACAAAGAACAGGATCAATGTTTAAATATCCCACAAGATTGTCTGGCCTGTCCTCTCGAGTGATGCATGGGTGCGGCTGTAATAACCTTGGAGGGTAAGCATTGTGAATTGCACAATTGGGGTAGGTGGAAATTGACTGATAACTGTACTGTAAGTGAACCTCAAAGTGGTAGGTGTGCTCTCTCGATGTGAGGAGGAGGGTGTGGTGGACTTTTAATTAAAATTGAGCGGGAAAGTCCTCTGAGGAAATTTTAGTTTCGTTGAAGTTCCAGCTATTGAAATCTTTTCAACTTAAATTTGGCATCATGTCTCTTCTCAGAATATTGAAACTAATCCCAAGTCGAGGTGTTCTTTTTCAGTCAGAATGAAATAAATCTACTTAGATTCCTTTTATTTAAGATACATAGAATGAAAATACTTCCCCTAATGTCCTGATAATATCTTTGGTAAACATCTATTTAGCCAAAATAGATCCAGCAGCTAAAAAAAAATTACATGTTGAAGGCAACATATGTACAAGTGTGCTTAATACAATTGAATGATGAATTGTTATAAGATTGGTAAGCGCCCTTCTCAATAAAATTAATGGAAAAATATTACATTGGTAGCATGAGTAATTATTAGTGGAAAGGGTTCTGGCCATAAAATTTATAGCATTTTTTGCTAGAGGAGCCATGCAAAAAAAGCAACCTGGAATCCTGGGGATTGTCACCTAGGCCAACTAAGTGCCCTAGCTAAACTCTGAATGTGATGTCTGCAAGGCTCGAGGAGGTGACTCGAAGTGAGGTCAGTAAGTGTTAGGAAACAGTAAGATGCATTCAGTGTCTGGGTGCAGACGAGGGAGGCTGAATAGTGCCTCAGTCCAGTCTGAAGCTCTGGGATGCATCAGTCCCAAGTACAAGGTCAATGTCCTTATATCCATCACAGGCCATTTGTGTGTGTGTGCTTGCGGTCATTCTGCATCATCAGGGTCTCAGAATGGCTCCAGGTGTTCATTTGTGGTCTTGTCTTTTCTTACGTCACTGTCCTTGGTTTGCTGGGTTTTGCGTCAAGGCGCATTCTTTTGGGCAGAACTTTCTAGGGTCAATTCTGGGGCACACGGGGAGGAACTTTGGTTCTTAGAGGACTCAATTAAGCCTTACATCCAGACTACTTTCTTTATCTATAGGACGAGGGAGCAACGTCTTCGAGAGCCATTTCCAGCTCGCAAGGGGCAAGGCAGTGATCCTGGGATTGGGAAGGTGGAGGGTTGGCCTGGACGGAACAAGGCTGGGAGTCTGCAAAAGAACCTCTTGCCCAAGGCTTTGATGGCAATAGTCTGGGCAAGGCCCTGGGCAGCCCGAATGCCCAGTTGTATGAAAAGTTGTGCAACGGTGCTCAGTAGGAGTGAAATTCTGAGGGGAATTAGGAGCAGAATTAGGTATGGCTTGATGAGTGGCCAGGTTGGTTTGGACCAGCTTGCCACTCATGATGGTCTTTTGAGTAAGATCAGCTGTTGTTAATACCCAGGCAGCCTGGGAATTGAGGCTTGGGGCCCCAACAAGAGGTGGGAGAGCTGGGTTAGGATTTGGTCTCTTAAAGCTGAGTGTGAAGGGTACGTAATTTTCGGGACGCTGTGAAGATAAACAGAGAAGTTGAGTTTGCCATATAGGATACATGGTAAAGAAGAATACAAAGTGTACTTCTTCCACAGTAATCAATTGGAAGGAGGCTTGCTGAGATAATCGTGGTCGCTCCATGGTGTATGAGTTTCTGACTCTTCAGGGTTGGGTGGCTGCACGGCTGTCTCCCTTAGGCAGGGTGGCCACTGCTGGCCTGTGAGGTTGAGCTGCCGGGATACATCGGCTCCCACTTGCAGAGAGAGAGGGTCCGTGTTTCCGCCGTCAGAGTGCTATGGCCATCCCCCACCTTCCATCAGTGGATCGTAGGAAAGGTTCAGGGAAATCTGGGAGGGTGAGGACTGGGGCTCGCGGAGGGTTTCCTGAAAGGTTTGGAAAGGGGTTTGGATGGGGTGGGCTGGACCCAGGGCCTTTTGCTGCCTGGTTTGGAGAGGACGTGCTGGCTCTGGGGCTTCATTCTGCATCATTGGGTGTTTGTAACGGCTCCAGGTGGTCTTCACTTTTCTTCTTACGTCACTATTCTTGCTTCCCTGGTTTCTGATGCAGGC
>NW_022103918.1:11862858-11876377 GCF_000313985.2 Echinops telfairi
TATTGGAATAATACTATTCTGTGTCTGTGGCTTGCGTTTGCTGGCCCAGCCCATGGGAGAATCTCTCACCCTTTGTCCCGTGAGTTCCTTGGCTGCTCCACCCTCCATTAGGCGCTTACTGTCAAAAGAAAATGGGCTGACCAGTGGCTGTTCATGGAAATGTGGTGCAGGTTCATATTTGAATGGCTTGGACAGGAAGAGCCTTCTCCCTGCTGCGCTCTCAGCAGGGATTAGACTCATTGACCTATGTGTAAGTCAATCTCTTGTCTACACTTTGGGATTTCTTTGCTCTTTAAGCAATTTCTTGATTTGTTTCCTTGCTGTTAAAAGATACTGAGTAGGTTATATTTTTCATGATCCGCCTAGGACGTATGGTTGACGCATGCAGGGTCTGGGATGCTGGTTTGAGTAGGAGTGACGTTTGAGGCTGGGGAAAAAGATATCCAATTGTAGAACAAGCTTTTCCTAACTTATTCTTCCAGCCTCCCTTTATCACAGATGTTGGAGGGACTTTAGCTGTACCTTTCATGAACTGTACTCCTATATTTGAAACGAATGTGAAAAGAAAATGTTTTTCCTTCTCTATTCCAGTTATTATTACAAGTAGGAAGAATACTATGTAATCCAATTAATAAGAATCTAGAAGTGAATTTGGCTGTTACAAGTCTCTGTGTTAGGAACCTCCGGTTTATGAATGCCTCTTATGTGTCCTCAAATGTTATGCATATTTGCCCTCATTTTGAAACCAACAAGCTTTAGTGCAAAAAGAAAGGCTAAACGTTTTTTCAGTGGCGTAAAAGCTGCGTGTGCAGCAAGTGGAAGTGACTGTGCAGAAGACTTCGCCGTGAATGGGGGTTGGTGTCGCCTGTTTCAAAGGGAGCGCAGGTACACAGAACACTGGCAGACAAGCAGGAGAACCAGCGTACCTGTTCCAAAGACCTGCCAATCCAACTTAAAGACACAGAGAGGAGCAGGTCTTGTTTGTAACCTGGGACGGCCTGACTTGGGGTTGTTTTTTTTATTACAGATTTACAAAGATTAATGAATTGGGAGTAATGTCCAATTGCTTTCTTTGCAACTGCTCAGGAACAATGTAGCAATGCCTGGCTTCCAGATAGATGAGATTTCTCTAACACCACAGAATTATTACTTGTTTAATTAATATTACATTTATCAAAAGGCTTTTCACAAAAGTGTTTCACATACATGATATGAGATGAAAGAAGCACTACACCAAAAGAATTATTGCAAATTATTCATAGCAAAGCCAAAGCAAAGCAATTTTTGCTGCCTATTATTTTGAATTCAAGTAACAATTTGTCCATTTTAAACAAAGATTGCAGAAATTATTCTTTTGCACCATTCCTTATTGGAAACTGATTTAAAGGAACAGGAAATTAAAACTGCATTTTTCAAGCTTTTTAAAATACAGGCATCTATGGGTCTAGATAAGTGCAAAATGACATCTATTCTGGCAAAGTAAACGTTTAGTTAAGTACAATAAAAGAAATTATTTCAACCTATATATAGTAAAGAGTTTATATTTATGGAATGTTAACTGGACCAAATTTTTAATTAAGGTATCGATTCTTGTTGATTTCTATGAACTAGGAATGGAACTGAGAGATAGCTCATTTGTTTTATTTTTATAGCTTCGTTACTTACATAAATATTGGAAGACCGTTAAATAAGCACATAAAAATGACTAGTACAGTCTCTATATAAAGATTTATAAAATGGCCCTGACTTCCTCTTCTTCATTATCCAAGTATAAGGTAAAATTTCTATTGAAAGTTTAATTCAGATATCATCCACTTTGCTAACTCTTTTAGAAACTTAAAGCAGGGTTGAAATTAAATAAGAACTAAGATTGACATATAGTTAAGATAGAGGCGCACATTCTTGTTCCATAAGTGTGATTAAGGAAGCCCTGATGTCACAGTGGGGTTACATATTGGACTGCTAATTGCAACCAGCAGTTCAAATGTACCAGCCATTCCTTGGGAGAAAGACGAGGCTTTCTACTCCGGTAAAGAGTTACAGTCTCAGAAACCTACAGGGGTGGTTCCACCCTGCCTTATTGGGTTGCTATAACTCAGTTTGGAATATATGTTATATACGGTGTATTACACACGGAGAGAGGCTTTTGAAGATTTCAATGTGCTATTTAATGTAAGTTGCAATTACTGTACTATGTACAACTAAAAACTCAGCAAACCTTTGACACACCTTCACTTTCTGTGATGAATAGTAAATATGCTCTTGAATGGATTTAATGTGCTTTGTAGGACATACTGCAGCCCTCCATAGAAACTCGTTGTTGGTTGTGACCATTAGTAAGGAGTTCTACGTTTGATTGTGGACTATTGATAGTCTTTCTCGTTACATTGTCTGTCCTGGGTTTAGGCCTATCAGCGTGATTTTCATTTTAATTGATTAAATTTTGACTTGTTTGGTTATTCCAAATAAATAAAAATGATAGTGAAGATAAACAAAGAGAAAATTTTATTTTTGGAAGCCTGAATGTTTTGAGACAGGAGTGAATTAATCAACCATAAAACCAGCCTACCAACCAGCCCAAAATACCCAAACCCACGGCCACCAAGTGGATGCAAGCTCCTCCCAGGGCAGGACTGTCTGGTGGAGGCTAAAAGGTCCAAAGAAGACTATCGGGTACTTGCCCTGGCAAGCTGGTACCACGGGTTTGTTAAGCTCCTTTTAAGCCACAAGTTGTAGAAGCTGACTTAGGTTTACCCGCTTTGAGATATGGGTTAAGTTTAAATTGCATGTTGCTGGAGAAGGGAAAACCCTACTTACATTGCCAGGTTAGACACTAGGTTGAATAATATTTCAATGAGAAGAGTAATGCTGTCCTATGTTCATATAGAACGTTCTGATTAAAGAAATCTTGACTTAAGTTCCTGAAAGAAGCTCTTACTGCCCTTTGGTAAAGTTTAAAAATTTATTTTACCCAAATTTCCTTCAAGTTATCTTTAAATATCAAGCTTATAAGTACACTTAAAATTGGATTTTGTTTTTGGTAAATAGAGCTTTGAGGATGTGTGTACATCAATATGCCCTATACTATCCCATCCCCATAGCCTCCCGGAAAGAACAAAGCAAATATGGGTTCATTTAAAATTGTATGAAAATGTTTGCTTAAAGTGACCTCTTTGGGAGTATAAAATGTCAAGCTGTTGAACTTTTTCCTCTTTCCCTGAAGGAGGATGCTGTTGGGCGCTTGCATTTTGAGACCCGGCCACAGCTCAGGTTTGCTCCCATTTGTATTCATATTCATTTACTTTTTAAGAGTCTCCTTTGAACCTGAACTTCCAAAATATTTCTTCCACTCTTTTGGCAGGGCACACCCCACACTATCACTGCCCGGACACACTTCATCCACAGAAAGTACTGTAACTTCGAGTGGTGAGTAGACTTGGAAAAGATCTAAAACTAAGTAAAAATCAAGAAACAAACAAACCAAACCCAAACTGCGGCTGACAGACTGTGGATTCAGGCTCACAGTGATGCTATAGGACAGAATAGAACTATCCCACAGAGGTTTCCGAGGAGGAAATATTTTGTGGAAGTAGAGTGTCACATATTTAAAAAAAATTTTCCTATGCTGATGGGTTCAAACCATTGACCGTGTGAGTAGCAGGCAAGCACTTTAGCCATTTCACTACCAGGCCGCTGATAGAAATAGAATGTTGGGATTGTGAGGATACGCCCAGGATTCTGTGACTGTCGAGCTGCATGCAAATAAAAATAAAATAGGCAAATGTTCCTTTTGCATAGCACTCTCACTCTCAGTCTCTCCCTCAGAGACTTTGAATATGGCTTCAGGTGACCTTAGCAGCAGATCAGTCTGTGAGAAAGAGCAAGATGCCAGGCCGGCTTCTGCAGCAATGGAGACTCCAGGTAAGCTTCTAGGGGATTCAAGTCCACAATAGTCTGGGACGTAAAGGAAACCTATAAGCCGGTGGAGTAACTGCAGTACTTCAAAGATCATCTCTCATAAAATCCTTTTATAATCCAGAGAAGAGGTATCCAATTGGGGACCATGATCATCATCATGAGGATGTTACCAGGTTTGGGTGGCACAATGGGTTAAGCATCGGGCTGCCACCCAAAGGTTGTTGGTTTGACCCCACCAGCTGCTCCGTGGGAGAAAGGGGATGCCATCGTGTCTGTAAAGATGTCCCGGCTTGGAAGCCCAGGGGGCAGTTCTACTTTGCCCTGTGGGGTTGTTAGGAGTCAAATGGACTGAGCAGCAGTGAGTTTGGGTTAGAGCACATGGTACAATGTATCTTACTGATTTGACCCAACTGGCTCGCCAATGAAACAGTCCTTGGAGGCTTGGTGGTAAAAGAGCTGGGCTGCTAACCGAAAACTCCGTCGTACAATGACCAACCACCTAGCAGCTACTCCTCAGGAGAAAGATGTGATATTCTGATTCCATAAAGATGTACAGCTTTGGAAAGCCAGTGAGTGGGTAGTTGTACTCTTGCCCATAGGGTTACAATGAGTGGAAATTGACTGGGCCTCAATGGGTTGGGTTTGGGGCTGTGGGTCTCAAATGTGGTGTGTTGCTGTGGTGCGTTGCTGCGGTGGGGTCCTTAGGTGGCACTTAGGTACTTCTGACTCACAGTGGCCCTATGTACATCTGAATGAAACACTGCCTTGTCCTGGGTCACCCCCACAAAGGCTTTATGGCATAACTGTAGAACTGTAATATGCTACAGCTGTGCAGTTACCTGCTTCTTAAAATCTCAAAAAGTGAATTATAATCTATCAAATTAGAGGAATGGACCAATTTGGGATGGTCCATTTAGGGCAAAAGAATGAACTCGATGATTTGTAAATCCTTTTCTACTGCTTGACTCTGAAAACTTGGTAGTTTTCCTACCTGTTCCTGATGAAACACCTTTATAGTTAACCCCGTGGGACAAGCGTCGAGCCCACCCAAAAAGAGATGAGTGAAAGAACATGCCCCTCTATTGTTTATACAGGACATTTAAGTGTGAGCTATAAGTGCTAAACTAGAGAAGCAGGCTTCATGGTAGAATATTTTTTGCTCCACTGAATCCAAATTAGAGATTTTAAAACCATTCTAGCTCTGGGCAGAATTGCTCCAAAGCGTTTCCAAGACTGTCCCTCTTTACAGGATCAGCCTCATCTTTCTCCTGTGGCATGATGGATGGGATTGAACTACTGACCTTGCAATTGGCAGCCCAGCATTTAGTCCACTGGGTCACCAGGAACTATTGCAACCAAATGGGATGAATTGTACCAATTGTACCAAGCTTTTATTTGCCCATACCCGGTGATACAACAATTTGCTTTCTGGGAATCAGTTCTACAAATAATATGTACACACAGAGAGAAGGGCATTAATCATATGTATTAATCATAGCATTGCTTGATATTGTAAAATATTTTTACAAATTACCTATCAGAGAGTGATTAATAGATTTGGTATATCCTTACAGTAGTATACTATGCAAGCAGAAAACATGTAAAGATTATAACTTAGAATGTTATTAAAGAAATATTTCCTGGAGGAAAAGGCAAAAGAATATTTTGTATAGCATATAAAAATCTGTGAATAACAGGAAAAAGTTATGTGTTCATAAGTTATTCTTAACAGCAGGTAAAAACTGGGTGGTATAATTTTTAATGTATAACACTTTATACTTTTTTATTTATGGACCATATAAATCTATTTGTCTATCTTAAAATTTAATAAAAACAAATAAAAATTATAAAATTCCTGTGGGGGGAAAATAGCTGCCACTTTGTTCCTATTTCTGTATAAATTTATAAATGACACATAATTTCAATATTTTTCACTTAATAAAAAAGAAACATTATAAATGCTGACCTTTGTGCCTCCACTGGAATGAATTCCGGACAATGGGTTATATGAAGAAGGAAATCATAATTGAGTATACCAGAGTACAAATAAATCAAAGGTGAAAGCGCACTGCCACTGAGTTGCTTCTGACTCACAGCCACCCTGTGGGGCTGAGGAGACCCACCCTGTGGGGCTGAGGAGACCCACCCTGTGGGTTTCCAGGTTGCCAATCTGTATGGACGCAGAGAGTGCCAGCTTTCTCCCACAGAGCAGCGGGGGTGTCTAACTACTGACCTTGTGGCTGGCAGCCCAACACAGGGCCCCAAAAGGGCTTGTTAGTATAAATAAAGTCGACAAAAATAAGAACAGAACAAAGACATGTCATAATTAGCAAGAGAATCTTTTCTTCTGAATGACATCTTATTGAAAAAGATGATGTCCTGGTAGTAGAAGCATCTCATATTTTGTATCAGTCTTGCATCGTAATTTAAAAAACAGACCTGTTTCTCAAGCTCTACCCAAACTGTTACTAATTGTCCAAACTTCCTTCACCTCCTTTCCATTAGCAAAACCAGCTTTCAAAAACCCACAAAACTACTGTTTGAAGGCTATTTAGAGACATTTTATGACCTAGTTTCCTTGTGAACCTAAGCCACCGGCTTCCTGGTTTTGAGACAATGAACACGTTTGAAGCTTCGTGGTACATGATTTGTGTCCCACGGGAGGCCTTTGCCCTCACTGTCCTCCCAGTTTTGCATCCTTGTTATTGTTTCTTCCTCTTTTCCTTGGTGCTGTTCCCCTGTTCCTATGTTTCTTTTTATCATAGGCACCAGTGCAGCTCCTGACAACACTCCCACCCACGGCTCTGCAAGTGAAGACAAAGCCGTATTGAATCTGGTAAGAAGAAACACACATATTAATAATAAGAAAGAGGATGTATTAAGATGGTTGAACAGTCTCATTGCTTACAAAGCCCACTACCATTGAGTTGATCCCAACTCATAGTGACCCTACATAGTTTCCAAAGCTGTAAATCGTTCTGGGAGCAGATAGCCTCTCTTTCTCCTGTGAAGTGGCTGGTGGGTTTGAGCCACTTGCCTTGTGCAATATACTCTTAAAAGCATGATCTCACTTTAGCCTTTGAAGATATTATGAGGTCAGTATTTTGTGGATGAAGACATTTTGGCCAGATCATCTCCGTGACTTGCCTAAAGTCACATGATAGAGTGAGAGCCACTCTACTGACTCCACATTGATTGATCGCTCCTTCCTTCCTTCAATCAATCATTCAATTCCCATGTAGTCATCAGACATTAACGTAAATAGGCTAACTACCTAACAATAGGTGACTGCTTTTTAAAAAAATGAATGCATTAATAATAAAGTTGAATGAAATGGATAGCTAGCTTACAGAAATTATTCAACCAAATGATGAAACAGGTAATAGTTTAATAATTTGAGAGTACTTAATGATATAAAAGAAAAATGCTCAGGGCAGGAGACCGTGGAAGGCACCATGGAGAAAGGTCTTAAGTGAATGGAGTGTACCAGATCTCTTCAGACATACCCAAACCGAAACCAAACGCACTGCCATCGAGTCACTGCTGATTCACAGTGACCCCTGTGGGTTTCTGAGACTGTCGCTGTTTATGGGAGAAGAACGCCCAGTCTTTTCCCCTCGGAGCTGCTGACAGTTTCTAACCAGCTGCTGACCACGTGGATGGCAGCCCCATACATAACCACTGCGCCATGGGAGCTCCCTTCATCCATGAGACAGCTAAACCACCAGTACTCCAGCGAGGGAGCAGCCAGTGTGGTGGCTACTAGTGTCAGGGGACCAGCATGAGCGAGGGAAGCATGTAAATTGAGACCTGTCATTGAAAGAGTGTAATATATTCTGGAGCCAGATTCTATGGTTTATATCTTAATTCCATTACTTACAAACTGCCTCTTTTATCTATTCCTAAGTCTCCTCGTTTTAAAATTAGAGATGTGACTGTGGGTGAGTGAGAAGATTAACTACATTAATACGTGTAAAGTGCTTGGAGTAATCATGAAAGTGCTGGCTGCTGCTGCTGTTGTTGTATAGAGACTTAGTGGAAATACTGGCCAGGAAATAGATTATGAAGAATTTAGAGGACCATGGCAAACTGTGTGGGTTTCCCCCGACAGGCTCTCCTTTTACCCCAGTGGGAGATTTTAGCAAGAATAACACCATCAGATCTGGTCATTTCCATGGGTCTATTTATACTCAGACACACTTTTTTTCATAATATTGCTTAGCCTGATTATAGTTATAGTTTAATGCAAATTTTTCATCAAAGGGGGGGCTTCCTTTCTCTTTGATAGGCTCCAGAAGAATAATTTCCCCCTTTTTTGTTAGTAAGTAAAAAATAAAGAACCCCGGGGTACAGTGATTAATCCCTCAACTGCTGCCCAGAAGGCCCAAGGTTGCAACTCACCAGCTGCTGCGGGGAAGAAGACGAGGCTTGGGAGGGTTGGCTTCCCAAAGGTCTCCGGCCACACGGTTTCTGGTTTGTTTGCTTGCCGAGTAGATTATCAAATCCATGAAGGTACAGTCGGTTCTTTCTTGTTTACTGCCAGAATGTGGCCACTAGCTCCATCCCTGTCACCTAAAAGGTGATCAACAAATATTTAAGTAAATTAGGGGTTGGTATGATCCACTTCAACCTTACTGAATATTAGACATTGTGTAGCACTGTAAAGATAACTGTTTGTTTCTAGAAAAAGACTTTTAAGAGATGAGTCATCATCCATGTTATAAATTAGTTACTGGAGAGTAACTTGATCATTGTGGGTCCACTTCTACTCTGGCTCATTGCAGGTCTTAGTCATCCCTTCTTTGTTGTTGTCTGTGTTGGATTTTGTGTGGGTGTATGTGTGTTAATGTTGTTTTCTCCTTGTTTAGTTAGAGAAAAGCATGCATTTTGGTTGCCAGAAGCAGAGATTCCCTCAAGCAAACACAAGGTTGAGGGGCAGTTATGGCATGGATACCTTTGGGGCAAGAGGGGCAATTATAGATCATCACTCTGGTTTTCTGGTAAAGGCATGATTCCCGTGTGATTTAGAGCGCCACGCTTAACTGCAGACATATGGTCACGTGGGCTAGCACACAGGATGAAAGGAGAGGAGATTTGCAGTAAGCAGATGCACTCAGCACTTGGTTGGTGACTTTATTGGCTTCCTACGGTTCCCATAATATATTACCACGAAGTGGGTGGCTTAAAACAGCACAGATTTATTCTCTCACAGTTCTGGAAGCTAGAAGTCTGAAACAGAGGCATCAGCAGGCCATGTTCCCTCTGGAGGCTCTGAGTGAGCATATGTCCCATGCTGTTTGCTTAGTTTCTCGTGGTTGTCAGCAACTACTGGTATGCCTTAGTTTGCAGATCCCTTCCTCCAATCTCGGCCTCTTTTCATAGGACGTTCCTCCCTCTCCTTCTCAGAACCCGTCTTTGGATGCAGGGCCCACCGGAATCTAGTATGGCCTGACCTTAACCCCTTACATGTGCAAAAGATCCTCATTAAGATCACATTCATAGGTACCAAGTGGACATATGTTTTGGTGGGTTATGGGAAACACTTCAACCAACTACAGCAAGAAAACAGGGACTCTGATGGTGATTCGGATTCGTGGTGACCCCGAGCGTGTCAGAGCAGAACCGTGCTGCACTCACAGAGTGTGCAATGCCCAGTTTCCCAGAAGTAGATCACTGGCCTTTCTTCCGAGGTGGGGCGTCCTGGCACCTGCAATCTTTCAATTAGCAAGCAAGTGCATGAACCGTTTGTTCTACTCAAGATCTCCAACAGGGACCATAAAATGAGGAGCTGATTCCAAGAGTCCAAGTGGAGAGCAAATGTTTTGAGAATGAAGAGGGCAACAAATGTACAAATGTGCTTTATACAATGGATGGATATATGGATTGTGATAAGAGTTGTATGAGCCCCCAATAAAATGATTTTTTTAAATGTATTCATAAGGAGTAAAATAGTATTTTACATTGTAAATGAGGGTGAGTGCAGAGTGGAGACTCAAAGCTCATCTGTAGGAAACTGGACACCCCCTTACTGAACAGTCTCAGGGAGGAGAAGAACCAGTCAGGGTGCAGGGTAGCAACGATGAAACATACAACTTTCCTCTAGTTCCTAAATGCTTCCTCCCCTCACTATCATGATCCCAGTTCTACCTTACAAATCTGGCTAGACCAGAGGATGTACATTGGTACAGACAGCAACTGGAAACACAGGGAATTCAGGACCAGTGGTGAGATTGGCGATACCTGGAGGGTGGAGGGAAGGTGGGATAGAAAGCTGGGAACCGATTACAAGACTCTACATATAACCTCCTCCCTTGGGGATGGACAACATAAAAGTGGGTGAAGGGAGACATCGGACAGTGTAAGATATGACAAAATAATAATCATTTATGATTATGAAGGGTTCGTGAGGGAGGGGGAGGGGTGAAAGAGGGGAAAAATGAGGAGCTGATATTAAGGGCTCAAGTAGAAAGCAAATGTTTTGAGAATGAGGATGGCAACAAAGTACAAATGTGCTTGACACAATGGACGGATGGATGGATTGTGATAAGAATTGTACGAGCTCCCAATAAAATGATTTTTAAAAATATGTATTATTTTAGCTATTTTTGCACCATTTTTTTAACAATCCATATAGAAAGCCACATCACTAGATCCACCCTCTCATTGCCTCTTTGTCCGTATCTAATCCTACCCCACTATCAAGCTCAAATTCCAAGTTTCTAATCTGTAGAATCGTTCCATGCTACTCGAGATGTGGCGTTTCTTTCTTCCATATTGAGAGGGCTGATTTATCTGTAGTTCATAAACTTGATAGTAGATCCTTATTATTTTGTAGTAATGTGAATTGTATTTGCCAGTTTTCACATATTAATATTTTTTCTTGCCCCATCAAAATTAGGATATCCCTTGAAGTGGGTCTAACCCCTAAGCCCTGTAGAGGATGTAATATTTTGGTCAGCATGGGCCTAGGAGAGGACGGGAAGTAGAGGAATTATTGGTTGTGAGGAATTTCTGTTCTATGTGCAGCAATCAAATCTCTTTATGATTTTAGGAAGCCCAAGAGGAACCAGAAGCAATGGCGTCCCACACAAAAGCATGTGCGGCAGGAGGTAAGGACTGTTCTCTTCGAACCCTCAAGTGGACTTTTGTTCGTCGGGGTTATTTTTATGGGTGAAACCTAAGGATTCTGGATTAGGTCAGCCAATAGGCCTGACTCTTGGTTCCTTTTATATAACTTTCAAAAATCTGCTTTCGTGTTGCCCTGGCGGTGAAACTCCAGAGGAATCTTGAATTCCGCTGCTGATCCAAGTCTTCTCTGTCCACTGCCTTGACAACTGGCCTCACGGCACCCTCCAAGGACTTGCGATGCCTCAGGCTCTATTTCGAGTAAGCCCACATTGCTGGCAAATTCTAAGCTCCCCTCAGAGTTCTCCTTACTCCTTGTGTGGGGCACCAGTCCCCGCAATCGAAAGGAGCAGTTGTGTAAGTGAGGGGTTAATTAAAGAGACATCAGACAAGGTAAGGCATGCAAGGGCTCACCTTTGGGGCCGAGCCTTCAGGAGCCAGGTCCAGGTAGAGAGAACATATTTGCAACCAAGGTTTACATACACTCTATGGGCATGCAAGCCCCCCTAATTACAGGTAACCACATACATAACAAAGTGGGCTGTACCTTAACCCTAAAGGTCCCTGAGTACACTGGAGGTGTAACCTAACACCAGTGCCCTGGGGCAGGTAAGGGGAATGGCTGTTTTCAGAACCTAGAGAGAAATAGCACATGTCTGTTTCTACAGTTAAAGCTGCCAGCGACATAGCAATCAGCCCTGTGCTTAAGAGGTAACTTTAAGGCAGCACTATGATGGGAGGATAGACTGGGGAACAATATTAATGATGAGGATGTAATTCGGAGTCACCTCCAATTCGCAAGGATGAGGGCCTCCCTCCACCCCACAAACCCAGCCTGCCTGGCTTCTTAATATATGAGAATAGAGGATTCATCTTATACACCCTCTTCCCATTCTCTGATTCCCACACCCATGACAGTAAATAAACGGACATATAAAGAATCATTGCTCATCTGTTTTCCTCCTCAGCCCTCCTCCATTAGGGTGGCCAAAAGGTATTGTTTTAGGCTTTGGAGTCGCAAAGACTCCAGGCTGAATTGATCTCTAATTGGCTACATGAGCTTTGGGAGTGATTTAACATTGAGCCCTTGCTTCCTCATCTGCAGAATGGAAATAGTGGGTTTGAAAAAAGAGGCACATTTTATTAAGAAGATACTGTGTGCTGGGTACTAGGTGGTGGTGCAGTGGCGGAAGCATTGGACTGTTAACCACAAGGTCAGTGGTTCAAAGCTACCAGCCACTCCTAGGAAGAAAGAGCATACTGTCCGCTCCTAAAAAGACTTACAGTCTTGGAAATCCTGTGAAGCAGTTCTCCTCTGTCCCATAGGGTCCCTATGAGCAGTGGGTGGGTGAGTGGATGAAGTACTGGGCTGAATTCTTCACCTGCATAATTTGATTCAGTTCTTCCAAATACTGTGTAAGGCAGATCAACTGTGATTCAGCATTCTAGTTTGTGAACTGTACATAATAACAATATCTATCACCACATAAAGTGTGCAATGAAGATTTAACAAATTAAATGCTCATAAAAATTGGCAACTACATGAAAATAAGTTAATATCATGCTTATTCTGTAGATGATTTGATAAAATTGGGACTCACAAAGGTCACACAGCCATATCAAATCTCAGATTTAAACTAAAGGTTTTCAACTCTAAATCCTGTGATCTTAATATTTAATATGTTCTCCTCTTTGTAAAGTTATGGTGAGGTTATTAAAATGTGTAAAGAACCTTGTTCTGAGACTGACATATGTTAACCCTGTAATTAATGGTGATGTCATGCTTACAATTGCTACCGATGTGGTTACTACAACTACTGTTTCTGTCATCAAAGCCGGAGCCTGACAAGGAAGGACCATGGTACCAGAGGAAGATGGGCACTTAGTATTTTGCTCGGATCAAGTCCAACAAACATTGAAGTGTAAAGAGAACAAATCCGGTTCTTCTTTGATTCTGAGCTGCCCTCAGCTTTCAAAGAGTATTCTCATGCTGCTGTCTAAGTGGGAGACCCCAATGGCACGGCATCGTGTTTTGTTCAATGACACAAGCAAACACTGGTAGCTGGCTATGGTCTTGGGCATAATTCAGTAAAATGCTTTTCCTTAGCAGAGATAGGACAGAAATGATTTGATCTAACATACCTTTAGATAGTAAGACTTTTTAACCAAATACTATTTTATTGTCCTTGAATAGACACCCCTGCTTCCCCTCTTCCTGCAGCTACTGTGAAATCGGTCAACTTTAGACAGAGTGACAAGTAAGTTTTTCTTCAAGTAGCATGCTAATATGTTTCGTTCTACTGTTGGATTGTGTTTCATCTGAATCCCTGATCTTCTCTACAGCATCTCGGCTAACGAGAAGGAGGTGGAGGTGAGTTGAAGGCACAGCTTGTTCCTTTCCTGAAAGTGTTACAGACCTCCTCTCATTAGTTGCTTCCGACTTGTGCGCAAAGTCTCATCCATGCGGCGTCTGTGC
>NW_022103918.1:11876523-11899764 GCF_000313985.2 Echinops telfairi
ATTTCTCAGATTATCTTTGGGATTTAAGTGTGACTGGTTTACCTTGGAGAAGAGAGCGAAACTTGAAGAGAGGTCCCGTGACTTGGCAGAAGAAAATTTGAAGAAGGAAATCTCCGACTGTTTGAAGCTATTAGAGGTTAGAATCAGAACATTTGGGGGCTCTCTGTAGGTATGGGGGAGAAAGAGGAGGCTTTCCAACCCCATGTGGATTTGTAGTATTAGAAACCCACAAGGGGCGGTTCTGTTCTCTCCTAGCGGGTTGCTCTGAGCAGGAATTGACTCCATCGCCGTGAGGTGGTTTTTTTTCTTTAAATCGGGCTAGGTTGTTAATAAATGCTTTCATAATTACAAGGGTATGATAAGTACCAAGCCCTACCTGACCCGAATGTGGGTCAGGCTGGTGTGAGAGAGAAAAAAGGCTGATATGAGATTGTCAGCAATTGAACAAAACAGAGCTTCCAGAGTCAATTAGATGAGTCATCTGCTTTCTCATTAGAGTTTCAAGTAGATTTCAGACAGTAGCATAATCAGACATAAAATTGGGCAATCGGAGATAATATCAATTTCAAGCTTCATTGAAGGGAATTAGAAGATTCATTTGGGATTAATTAAAGAAAGAGAATGGTGACTAATTTCAGCTCATAAAAATAGAACCACAACTGTTGTCCTTCCATCCTGTGACGTTACCATCAATGTAGAAATGGGCTGAGAAATGATGAAGTAAATCAAAACTGAGAAACCATATTCTCCTGTGCTAATGATGAATTGTCAGCTCTGTCTTTCCTGATTGGAGGTGGTTATTGAAACTACAGAAGGAAACTAGCAACGCCCAGACAGTATATACCGCATATACTCGAGTAGAAGCCGACCCGAATATCAGCCGAGGCACCTAATTTTACCACAAAAACTGCATTAAAAATGTGCTGAAAAACTCGGCTTATACATGAGTATATATGGTACACATCTCCATCTGTTCCAGGAGCAGCCACCATTCCTTGAGCACCTAGTATATGTGTCAAACGTTTAGCATCTATTAACTCTAATAGCAGTAGAAGTGTCAACTTCTGATCTATTACCTCTAACCCCATTACACCTGGAAAGAAGATGCAGCATCTCCTGACAGATGAGGAAACAGCAAATCTCTAACTAACATTTCAGGAATTCGAATGTAATTCCAATTAGTGGTGCCTTAGAGTTTTATTGGCAATGCCTTTACTTTCTGGATTGAACATACATTATGGATGCCTATTGTAATCCATGACATTTAGATTTGGACAAGCTTAGAAACTAGCATATGGTCACAGAGTGGTTGTGCCAAAAATTATTCCAGGCTTGTTTGCTTCAAATTGCTGTTCTCTTACTGCGGCACCTATTTTAAGCAGCAGGAAGATCCTGCACCAGGGAAGGCCATCATTCCCGACCCAGGACAGGAACGGGATCCCCACCTGGTCAGCCCGATCACATTCTGTAATTGCGAAAAGAGCAAGTGCAGTGTCAGAGCAGCTCTGATTCCCAGGATATGTGAACTCTTCTCTTGAAAAGTTGAAACTGCACTCCTCATGTGACATGTTCTATTTGTTTATAAACAGTGTCTTCACCAGAACCCCTCAAGAGTAATGAAGTAAATCAAAAAATCTGGGCGTTGCTAACCAATTGGAAGCATCTTGTCAGACATAGTTTCCTTCTGTAGTTTCAATAACCACCTCCAATCAGGAAAGACAGAGCTGACAATTCATCATTAGCACAGGAGAATATGGTTTCTCAGTTTTGATTTACTCTATTAACCATAGAGAAATTATGTAAATGCAAAAGGAGAGTGCAAATTTGGGCATGAGCAAAGGAAGGGATCAACAATGGACAGGAAGGGTTCTATCAGCGCATGCACAGTCCACTAGACAGCCAGCAAGTGGGATTTTAAATATTATTACTTATCTTGCCTGCTGCTTTTTCTCTACCACCAAGGCAATTGAGATCTGACTATCCACCCTGACAATTTAGTATTAGAAAACTGTGTTTGGAATGGATCCATTGTCGTACTTTCTTCTCTGCACAGGCTTTAACACCTCTATGTGAAGATGACAACCAGGCCCAGGAAATCATTAAGAAGCTGGAGCAGAGCATGTCATTTCTTAGCCAGTGCACATTACGCATGGCCAGTAGGGCCGAGATGTTGGGAGCCATTAATCAGGTAACCTGTCTCTCTTTCTTTAGCTCCAATCAAATTACTACAAGACTTTGTTTGCTCTGAGTTTGTGGATTATAATTGTAGAATGTATTTGTGGATTATAATTTGTGAAATATATTTGTATCGGGCTGTGCTGTCTAGTGAAGCAAAACCATCTATGTATAAGAAAGAAATGTGTATCAAGAGAAAATGTCCCACAGAGTTGCAGAAGTGGACAAGCCCAGCCAGGCTCAAACACATGGATCAGATACTAAGCTGGAGGCTCTTCCCATTTTGAGCACCTGCTAGGGCCAATGAGCCAGGAAGCAGGAAGATAAATCAGGAGGCAAGTTGATGGAGTCTGAGTGCAGTACAGCCAAGGTCGGCAGACAACATGGCAGGCCACTAACAGTTCTTAGGGTCAGCCGGCAACAGGACAAGCTGCCAGCCCAAGTCCCAAGAAGCCAGATGCAGGATCTAGGCCAGCAAGAATAAATAAGGAAGTTATGTATGACATAAGCCACACCCCAAGGAGACATTAGGCTGTGGCCTGAGTAAAGGGTTGCACGCCACCCAAATCTTCTCACAACTGTTTGGCTGCTCATAGCAAGCCCATCATAGATTCTTGCTATTATTTTAGGTCACATCATGGGAGAGGCCACAACTGCCAAGCTACTGAGGATTTTGGCCCAGCCAAGTTGACACAAAACCTATCACAGCATTTAAAAAAGTATATGATTATTATATAACATTCATGTTTGATAAAGGAAAAATAGAGGATGAAATACACAAACAAAACTATAAAGAAAAACCCCTTGTCAGCCATCATTTTTTAAATGATATAACCTTATATGTTCTCTCTTCTGACAGATACAGAGAGATATAAGCTGAACTGACTACGGTGCATGGCAACTTTGCATATAAGGAAAGGAAATGTTAGCCAGACTTGTGCGATCCTCACTTAAAGTTTTAATGTTCAAGTTCATCATTGTGGCTCCTCCTCCATACAAAGTCATAATCTACTTCTTTTTCATTCAACACATAGCATGGACACCTTTCTAAATGATAAACATATACTCATATATAGCTTCATTTTACTGTACCCAACTCTCTACAGTTGCTCTTTTAAAGATGACCCTGATACTTTGATATCATATGCAATGCTACAGTAAATATCATGATATATTAATTTTTACACTTCATTCAGAAAGAAGTGAAATTTAAAAATTACCTCATGGGAAAGTCAGTGGAAACATGAATCTTTAAAAATATATATACCTAATAGATTTGGTAAATACAGTATTAAGGACATTTAATTAATTATGGTCATAGGTTTTTAAAATCATTTTATTAGGGGCTCATACAATTCTGACACAATCCATACATACATCAATTGTGTAAAGCGCATTTGTACATTCATTGGCCTCATCATTCTCAAAACATTTCCACTCCACTTGAGGCCCCGGTATTAGTATGGTCATAGTTTTAGTTTGATAATTTGTTTATCCATTTAAAAAATATCTAGTTTCTTCATCACTTTTAATTAAAGAATAAGATTTCATTTTAAAGTTGGAGTGCACATAATTTTTAAAAAGTCAAGCAGTTCTATTTTATTATTCAATTCCTATGTGCCAGCATAACCTTTTATAGCTTTTGGTTTGTTGGATTACTTGTTTCTTTGCGTGTATTTACATCTGTATTTCTAAGTAGTGTGCTTACACTGCCACGTAGAGATTGGTTTTCTGTTTCCGGCCTTATCTATCTGATGATTTCTTGATACAATACTGAGTGTATTCTTCTCCATCAGTCTCAGCTTGCATGGATCTTTCCCATGATCCTTCTCCCTGCTATTGCCCAGCCATTTTTCCTTGCCAAGCTTAAATTCCCTTTAAGTTTTAGCTCTATGCATGTTACCCGCCCCCCACCCTAATCCTCTCCATTCCCTTTTGCTTATTTGGCACACGTACAGCCTTGCTGCATTCGCTTCACCGGCTCTGTGCCTGCTTGGGTGGAAACCAAAACACCATAAAGCACACACTCCTCTGCTGACTGCACTGTTGGACATTCATCATCACACACCTGCAGTGGCTCTCAGATGATCCCACCATTTCCCATGCCTCACCTCTAAATAGCAGTTTCCCTCCCCAGCCTTGCTCCTCAAACCACCAGCATTTCCTCATTCATCTGCTCTGTCAACTGATACCTTGCTTCCTACATCACGGAGGCCATTGAAACCATTAGAAGAGACCCGGCAGAAACTCCGATCCTCCGATATGATATCGGAACCCTTCCTTCCCGTTACTTTCTGAAGATGACTTGCCTTCATACTATCTAAACGGAACCACTCCTCCTGTGTAGAAGTTTCCGGATCCTCTAACTGGCACACGAATTTGGGTTCCATTTCTCCCCTCTCTTGAATACTTACAATTTTCCCATTCTACTGATCCACCTCAACTCTTCACAAATAAACCATTGTTTTTGAGATGCAAAAGTAACACAAATATTAACACAGACAAAAAAAACCCCAACCTTTATAAAATAAAGCTATTCTTGCCTCTTCTCCTCTGGCTACCACACTAAATCTGGCTCTATTTATAGTAAAACGTCTCAAAATAATTGTTCTTACTGCCTCCCACTCATCACAGCCCACTCTTTTCTAAACCTATGCTGATTACCCCTTTGCCTCCAGAAAATTAACTTTACCAAATTCACTAATGATTTCCACATTGCAAGACTCAGTGTCTCAGTCTGCCTGCTGCGCTGACATGACTGAGCTCTCTCTTCTTTTGGAAACACCGTCTCTTGGTTTCCCCACGACATCCCTGGGTTTTCACTGAACACCACTTGCAGCTCCTTCCACATCCTTCGCAGGGTCTATCCCTTCCCTCAGACATCTTCAATGGGAGGGACTCAAGTACCCAACCTTGTGCCTCCGAGCTCCAGCTGCACTCAATCCACGTGTGATCGCAGTTAGCTGAAGACCCCAGATTCGTATGTTCAGCCTGGACCACTGCTCTGTGTTGAAGAATAAAATCAACTACCGCCTACTCAACATGACTACTTTGATATTTAATAAACAATTCAAACTTAACATGTCCAAGACTAAAGTATAATTAGTCCTTCAAAACTGGCTTCACGCACAGTCTCCAAGGGCAACTGCTCACGCTAAAAATTCCTTCGGAATAATTCTTGATCCCTTTCTCTCATACCCTGTATTAAATCCTATCACAGATTCTGTTGGCTCTACCATCAAAATGTACCCGGAATCCGACCTCTACTTTCCTCTTCACTGCTACCATTTTTATCGAAGGCAACCTCCATTTCTCCTGGTTATCCAGCAGCTTCCTAACTGATTTCCCTGCTTCCAGACTCTTCTCCATAGTCCTGCCCCACAATCTATTTTCAATATAAAATAACCAGAGAACTTCTTTTAAAATTTAAGTCAGGTTATCTTACTTTGGGGCTCAAAGTCTTCCACTGGCACCTCTTTTTCTCAGTCAAAGTCAAAGTCCTCACAGTGGCCTACAGATTCTCCAGGACTTCTTGCCCGCTTACCTCTTGGACTGTATCACCCAGGACTCTTGCCCCCAGCCCCGGTCTCACTGGCTATGGCTGAGAAACAAAGACAGAGCCTGGATGAAAGTGAAGGGGAAATGTCTACTTGGTCCATCAAGCAAGGACTAAGCCAGAACTAGAGTTGCTACGCAAACCCCCAGAATAAGAGAGTATTTGCAGCTACTATATGTGCATCTGGAAGTAAACTGAAGTGATGAACACAGGGGGACAAGATCTTACTTCACGGCCAGGAGATGACTTGTTGGGTCCCTTGCTTCTGTTGTCCAGGTTGGTCTAGTCGTCCAGGTTTCTAGCTGCTTTTTGTTACTTTGCCAAAATTATTGTGCTCTGGGGTCAACTGTCCTTTGGGGGCATGTTCTGGGGGCTTAGTCAGGTTATAACTGATCCTCACTTGCTGTGGTCGGATACTTTCTCTGGGAGAAAAAGACTCAAAAGCAACAAGTCAAGAGGAAGGAAAGAGCAGGTTAATTTAGGGGCAATATATGAGCTATCTGTTTTAGTATATTGTGACAGTACTCTTAGATCCTAAGGATAGGTTCATTGGGCAAGCTGAAGAAATTGCAACATGTGAAGAATTGAAACATAGAGCTAAGCAGGTTGGGGAGTGGTCTCCTCATTATCTTTCTGGATTATGCCATTCCACCCACCCTGGTCTCCTTTCTGATCATGACACCTTAGGGACAGGGCCACCGTTGGCCCCCTAGTTCTAGGGGTTCCCTCTACCTACGATACTCTTCCTGTTGTCTTATTCAAGTGTCACCTTCACAGAAAGCCTTCTTTGGCTGTCCTAAGTAAACTTTCACAGGAATTCTGAGTATGCTGAATATATAACGGGCTCAATAAGTGCCCGTGAACACATGAGCAAGAGATTGAATGAGTAATCTTTGATCAATAGTTAGTGTTAGCATTAAAATGACCATGTCGATGTAGATGTTGATGACAGAAGACACAGTGGCCCGTCATGATGGCTTTTTCTCTTTTTGTACAGATTTGCGTTCTTTGTGGCATTGTTTGGTTTGGGTTATTGTTGTTATTTCTATTTATTTGTTTCCTATTATCATCTAATTTTTGTGTGTTTGGGTGTGATGGTTATTTGTTTCTTATTATCACCTATTCTCTCCCATACTTCTTTTAGAGTCTAGTTCTTCCAACCCATTAAAATTCATTAGGTATTTTGTCGATTTTATTTTCTTTGAGATACTGCTTCTAGAGACTTCCACCTGCTTCAACTGGGTGGCTGTTTTTTAGGTCCATTGAGACTCTTTAGGAACTATTTTAAGTGGAGATTCCTTTCACTTCCTCTCTTTAGTTGATCTGTTTCCTGGTCAATTCCTTTAGTTTGCTGTTTTAACTAGCTGTTTCCTGAAGAGGAAAAACGAATATATGGGAGATAAACTTTTCGAGAAGTTGCAAGACTGAAAATGTATTTACTCTGTCTTCATGATTCATTGCTAGTTTAGCTTCCAGGTGAAAGATCATTTCTCTTAGCATTTTCATTAAATTGCATCCTATTTTTAAACTTAGCATCACTACTAATGCTTCATTTTTTTAAACGTAGCATTACTACTGAAATCTGATGCCAATTCGTCTATATTTTCTATATGTTCTCAAACGTCCCGTTATTTGAATATTGTCTCTCCTGAGCTGATACTCCCTCCTCCCCTTTTTACCTCTTAATCTTTCCAACACCAGTTTCAGAAAGATTTACTCAACTTTATCTTGAAACTCTTCTGTTGACATTTGTCTTGTGCTTTTTAGCTGCAGCAACGTTGACCATTGCTCTCAGAATGCCTGTTTCATCGTTCTAATGACGACCCTAACGCTGAACTGAGTGATCAGAAGTTCCTGGAAGTTTCCATTTCCCTACAGCTTATTTCCTCCCGTTTGTCTCAGTCTTTCGGTCTCCATCTTTCATTCTGGAGACTTCACCGTCTGATGATCAACTCTATTTGTTCAGCTGATTGGGAACTCTGAGTGTTGTATGGAGCAGGTTCTTGTTTACTGAGCCTTCCAAATGCTAAGTGCTGCTGCCTGTATGTGAGAGCTGGGAAAAGGAGTAAGGCTGGGAGGTCTCTGAGATAGTTAAGGTTTATTTTGCCAACCTGGCCGATGAACACATGTGGGATTAATTGAAGAGTGGAGAGATAAATAGCTCAGTGAACCTCGCCTTGCTAGTTCTCGGGTCTCTTGCTTTGTGATGGTCAGACTAGGGTGCAGCTGCCTTAGCCAGTTCCCTGCTTCAGTTGGCAAGGCCCACTTCCTGCAGGACATCCCTGAGGAGATGCCACATGGACCTACCCCATGCAGCCCTGGGTGCTGGAGCAGCCGTGTGGAGACCCTGCCAGCGCTGAGACACTTACACGCTGACTCAGCTTTCCTCCTGCAGTCGGTGTCATAGTGTGTGTTTTTTGAGATGGAGGAGGACTTTGTAGATTGGTATCGGACATATGGGCTAATGGTGGACTTGTGGGCTTGGGCAGCACAGAGTTGGGATGCTTTCTTAATGTACACTTAACCTTTATATAAAACTCTGTCTTAGACAGATGAGTTTCTGTGGATTTGTTTCCCTAGTTTACCTAGACTTACCCAGTCTCAATATTCAGAACCAACACAGACATTTACTTAAATCTGTGGTTTTCAGTGTGGTATACTCACCATCTGATATCAGGAGTCTCCTAGCCCACAAACCCTCTCTCTCACTCACTCCAGAGGTTCAACCTTATACTCTTTCAGGAATGTGATGAATGGGAAGTTGCTCCGTATAAGGAAGGAAATCAGTAGATCTACTTGCTTTCTGCACACACTTTGAACAAGTAGTCTAGTCACACACTCACTTCCAAGGGTCCTGGTGTCAAGTCTCAAGGCTGCTTGTTCCCTACTCCAGGTTGCCTCTATAGGCTCCCCTTATGACCTTTGTCAGGATTCAGGGGTTTCAGTTGTTGTAAGTCACTTGTCATTAGTATTCTGTCCAGCATGCCAAATGTCATTGCACTTATAATCTCCATTATACTGTGTACTCTTGGAGATGCCTTGACTTTTAAAAACACAGCTAATTGTCATTTCATTGGAACGTAGGGATGCAATGATGCATGTCATCAGTTTGCGTCTTTCCGGGCTATGGAGAGGAGTAGTTTAACTATCATGTTGTTTTCCCTCCCCTCCTAGGAAAGCAGGGTGAGTAAGGCGGTCGAAGTGATGATTCAACATGTAGAAAACTTGAAGAGAATGTACGCCAAAGAGCATGCAGAATTAGAAGAACTGAAGCAGGTTCTTCTGCAGAATGAACGCTCTTTCAACCCTCTTGGAGATGAAGGTAACACACCATTGAAGATGACAAAACATTTTTTTAAGATAACAGCGTCAAGTTTTCCTAACCACTTCCTCTTTTCTTTTCTCTTCCTAAATCTTTGTATGTGTTTTAGTATAAGACCTTTAGAGTAAGGTTGTATTAGATGAGAAAACAAGTTGAGAGTCATGAAGGATTTATTGGTTATAAAAGTGAAAATGCATCAAATCAATTCAGATATCTGAGATGAGTGAGTACATTGAATGCAGGCCATGAAGATGGCCCTTCTATTGTCTTTGGGTCAGAGTTAAAGAGTAGAACTGAGCTCCACAGGGATTTGGTTGGCTTTAATCATATGGATTCAAATCACCAGGACTTTCTTGATAGCTGAGAGCAAAGCATTTGTGCCACCCACGGCCCTAAGTTGACCCTAGTATTTCTCTGTTTGGGATATGTTAGGGCTAATTGTTTCTCCACATATCAAATGTGGTAGAAAAACTTAAATTATTCCCATCAGCATGGTTTTGTATTCCTTGAAGCAGCAGCAACCTTGGCACCACAGAGGGAATAGACTGACAAACAGGCCTCCCTGAGGCCATGGGTCATGTCGTGTCACACAGCTTAGACAAATCTTACAATAGTTTTTTGTTCAATGAACAATGCAAACTTTTCTGGCAGAATTCGTTAGTGAATTCCTCCTGCTAGAAAGAGTAGACCAGTTGGTGTCATTTAAATGACCTAGTAGCATGGTGGTTAAGTATTTAACCAGATGCTAATTAGAAGGTGCATGGTTTGAATCTACCGGCCGCAGTTATACAGGAGAAAGCTGTGGCAGGCTGTTGTTTAAAAAGAAAAACGTCCTCTCGGGTGGTTTTGTCCCACCCTCTGTCCTTCAGGGTCATATGAACGGGAATCGACTTGATGCCAGTGGTCTGGTTGGACATGGTAGGTAGGCATTTCAGATATCTCCAATGACAAGGGGTCATTGTTTGTCATTGGCAAAAATGGTGATTGTTATGGTAATGGTAAGGAGAGCTTTCACTGCTCAGTAGTATAAATACCTCTTTTCTGACCTTGCGTTTTTTCTAGAGAATGAAGACCATTCCTTTCATTAAGTTATATATGTAATTTGTAAACTGTGTTTTCCCCTTCAGATGCCTGCCAAATTAAAAAACGCTCAGCTTCTCTAAACTCCAAGGTAATTATTAATGTTTCCTACTTCATCTATCAAATGCTTACAAGGTGGTTTTTGTGTGTTTGTATTTATAAGCATGTGCTTTTATATTTCCTGCTATATTATTATTTTCATTACATCTATTTGCTAGGATCGGGAAAGCTATTATAATAATTTCTATATATTTCTTTCTCATGTGAAATAAAAGTTGAAAATAGGTAAGCCCGTGATGGTAAAAGATCTTTACCAGATTCAAAGGGACCAGATGCCACCTCTCTGCCCACTCCATCATTCTCAGCTCCTGTATTCCACCACACAGTCTTATGATCACTACTGCAGGTCCAACACCATGTCTCTACATGGTTACATCTAGTCACCCTCCAAATATGAAAGAAGCAATCTCTCTCTCTCTCTCTCTCTCTCTCTCTCACACACACACACACACACACACACCAACACCATTTGTTAGATGTCCCAGATGACAGTTCCCGTTTCTTTCCTGGTTGAGCATAAAACTGGGAAATAGTTTATATTATCAAGGGTTCTGTTTGTTTCTAAATAAATGGGGACAATAGAATATTAAAGGTCAAACAGAGGCAGACATAGATGGAAAATCAGATTTATTGAAGCTAATGACTGTACAATTATTCCATACAAATTCCTCTTTTTCTTAAATAAACTGCAAAGCACTGAAGTTAAGTGATTAGTTAGATCTTGTAAAGGTAGAACCCAGGTTTCTTAGGCCTCAGTGTGAAATTCTGGATGCTTCATGACCTATGAAAATAAGTTATGGATGGTGGTTTAAAAAAAAAGATTTACCATAAAAATACTTTAATATATTTACTACATTTAAGATGTTTTGATATCCCAAAGTTGTTCTCTAAGCTTTAAGAACTGCATAATGGCATTTTTCTATGGAAAACATAAGCCTGATATATAAGCATTTCTATTCATTAAAACATCAGGCTCATCTTTGAATGTTTAAATGGGAACAAACAAACATGGGGAAAGAAAGGCTACAAATAAGGGTACACAATGGACCACTTCTTGAGTTGGGAAAACCCTCTGTAGGCGTCAAAGCAAAGAGGATGATGGCCGATGCTGTCCACTAGGTTCCAACTCCGAGCAAGTCTGTACCACGCCTCAGAACCTGCCTGGTGCTGCTCCGTTGAGTCCCTGACGCAGCCTCTGTGTCTGTCTCCTTGACGCTCTTCCTCTCCTTCACTGATCCTCGACTTGAGCAAGCCAGGCACTTTCAATATTCTCTGCTGATCCCGTGATTCGGGTGCACCACTTCATCTGTAGCCTTCCTTACTCTGTGTCCAGCTTTCCCATGCGTATGAGGCGACTGGAAATCCCATGGCTTGCAAATTACCACCGTCTCCTCCTCTGACGTGTTGTCTGAGGAAGGTTGGTTGTGTCTCGTGTGGTGCTTGTAGTGAAAACCTAGAGGTGGTTCGAAGGAGACAACAGGTCGATGTGGAAGGGCTAAGTCACGCTTTGGGCCTAGAATCCCTGATGAGGATAAAAAGAGGAGAGGAAGGGAGGCCACGTCTTCAACTGGGTTGTCGTCACTGCTGCTCCTTGTTTTGACTCGTCTTGCATTGTCCTGCATTGATCGGTCTCTGCTGAACTGCTCTTCTCAGTATTGGGGGAGTTTATCTTGTCCTCCTCCCCCATCTGCTTCTCTGTGCCCACCTGTCCCATGGCAGCTCCTTCTGTGTCCTGTGACTTTAAGAAAAGGGGGAGGGGGGCAGGGGTCTTGGTGGTGGTGTTTTTTCTCCTAAGCTGTAGGACTTGATAGCTTCCATTTTGGAAGAACTAAAAGATAAATAAACTATTGTGAAAAAGAAGAAATGAAAAGAAAACCCCAAGTTTGGGTATTCTGTGACTTAGGTAAAGATTTACCAAGGAAAATACATATGATGCGTTACATTCTACCCATAATAGGTATTTTGATTCTGCTCATCCATTGAAAGCCCTTCAGTGTACCACAACCTCTCCCACTTCCTCCCTGTGTTCCTCTTCTTTCGTAACCCTCTGCACTTTGCCCTGGGGTAAATGCTACCTTTTTTATCATAACTAGTTCATGATTCTAACTTGGTGGTGAGTTCAGTTCCAGAGCCGGAGGGTAAAGGCCATACATTTGGGCCTCCCGCCAGTCCTATTGATCAAAACGTCTGGTCTCACTTATGATTTTGAGTTCTGATCCACATTTTTCTCCCTCTCTGTCCAAGACTTTCTGATACTTGATTCTCTTCGGAGCAGTTAGTTGTGGAGCTTGGTATCATCTACTTCTTCAGGTGTCAGTTATGAAGACCGGGGTTACGTGACCCCTCAGTCTGTTGAACTAGCTGTTTCCATGCATCTTTCGATCCTTGTCATTCGTTCCTCTAGATTAGGTAAAACCGATCGCTGTACCTCACATGGCTGCTTCCTGAGAGCTTTTAAGATCCCAGTGCAGGATTGTTTGATTTCTTGACAGCTGCTGCCATGAGTTTTGATTTTGGATCCAAGTAGAATGAAATCCTGACAGGGGCTTGTCAAGAGGTTGTGAGGATTTTCGTTTTCTTTCCATAAAGTTATAAGCCAAACTGAAGGCGGTACTCTTTGATCTTCATCAGAAGGTTTTCCCAGTCCTCTTTGCCTTCAGTAAGCAAGATCATGTCACCCGTATATTACAGGTTGTCGATAGCTTTTCCCAATCCTGACGCTGTGTTCGTCATAGAGCCCGGGTCATTGGACTATTTGTTTAGCATACGGATTGAATCAGTATGTTGAAAGGGTACAAGACTGATGAATAGATTGAGTTCCTTTAACAATAAAAATGTTTCTTGGGGGAAACATCATGAACAAAGGTCCTAAACATGTGGTTCATAGAGCAGAATGCACGGGGTTGTTAAAATAGATTCAGTATTACTAGAAGTCAAATAAATGCAAACCAAAGCAAACTATATATATTTTTATCTGATAGGCAAAATTTACAATAATCCGCTATTAGGGACGGTAGAATATTTGGGGGAGAAATTTGGCTGTAGCAAAAAATGTTTAAAATATTTCACTTGTTTAACTCAGCAGTGGCAAGTGCGTAGCTGTACCGTGCAGAGCTTTCATCAGTGTTACATATAACAGTAAAATATTGAGAATTGTTCTAAATGCCCCTTTTCCTCCATGTAGCCATCTTCTCTGCGAAGAGTGACCATTGCCTCTTTGCCCAGAAATATTGGAAATGCAGCAATGGTAAACAGATTCCTAAGCACTTTTAGTAAAAAGTTTGTTCATTTTCTACATCCCAAAAACCATGAGCAGGCCCCGTACTGAACTCCTATTTTCTCATTTCTTTAACATCTCAACTTCAAAAGCTGGCTGGGATGGAAAACAATGACCGGTTCAATAGGAGATCAAGCAGTTGGTAAGTGTAATCTTATGATTGCTTTTTTCAGAGCCTTACTGTTTTATAGTGGGGCTAACAGAAATGAGCACTTGAAATAAGCAACACAGTAACGTATGTCTAGTACGGAGTAAAAGTAAACTAAATAAGTATCCATAGAATGTCATCGGACCGCTCTATTGTAAAATAGAAGTCATGTGACTGTGCCACAAAATTAATTATACAATGTTTTCTTACTTTAAGCAATAGCAAATAACTTGACAGTAGCTAAAGATATATTTCAGTTGGCAAGTGGATGTGACCATGTTCGTCTTTATGTAGGCGTGTTTTGGGGTCAAAGCAGAGCGAACACCGTCCCTCGTTACATCGGTTCATTAGCACCTACTCGTGGGCGGATGCGGAGGAAGAAAAAGGCGAGCTGAAGTAAGTGCGCTGGTGTGCTGACTTAGCCCGATGTGAACGCGGGGCCTCAACAGTGGGCATCGCATTTATTTGGAGATTAGATCAAAGCTGCATCATCAGAAGTACAGTTCTTTCTGAAACACTTTACAAACTATACCTCACTATGTAAATGCTATTTTGTGACTGCACTCACTTTTGTAGTACTCAAACTTGCAAGGTTAGAGGTCCCGAGTTAGAAAAGTTTCTGGAATTTGCCAGGCATGCAAAGATAATTATTTTCTGAATAGATATCTAGCCCTCAGGGGAAAGGACAATCAAGAGCTACTGAAATAAAATATTCATTAACCTGAATTTAAAAATTAATTTTTAGATAAAATGTGTGTAGAATATGCATATCAATAATGTATGTACATACATGCAACATATATGTATTGTGTAGCTCTGTTTTGTGACTCAAAAGTAAGAGAAACATAAATCTCTATCTAGTAAATCAATAAAAACTTAATAGCATATACTTCCATAGTGAAAGGCTGATCACTTCTCAGTCTTCTGATTAAGATCAAGTGTATCAAAAGGTTGAGATCAGGAAAGAGGGAGGTGAAGAAACGCTGCCGCTCAGTGATTGTGTCATCTTGGGTAAATGGCCTAACCTTGTATTCTCTTGGTTTTCTCAGCAGCACAATCAAGGGAGTTTAAGGAAAGGAGTGTGTATTCACTTTCTATATATTCATGAAGTACTTCTGTGTGATAGGCAGTGGATGCTAGGAATGCAAAGAACAGCCGGCACAGTGCCTACTTCCAAAGAGTCTATATTTTTGTTTTCATTTTTGAATCCGCACGGGCGTCTGCTTCTCTTGGTTTTCCAGGGCTGGCATAACAGGTACCACTGGTGAATGGTTTTAGCCAGCAACAGTTCACGCTCTCATAATTAGCAGGCCAGAAGTCTGAACGCAGGGTGCCACCTTTAGAGGGCCTTCTCTCTATTGGTCTGGAAGAAGGTTACTGCCTCTTCTGAGTAGTCTTCATGTTACTTCCATTCTCTCATCCTACATCTCTGCCTCATAGCTTACTTGTTAAATCTTTTTTATATCTCAAAAGAAATTGCTTCAAAATGCACCCTACACTAATCCTGCCCCATTAACATAAGAAAACACTCCATTCTCAAGTGGGATTGGAATCACAAGCATAGAGGTTAGGATTTATAATAGATATTTTGAGGGGGCACAACACAGTTCATAACATTATTGGATGTGCTACAAACTCTAACGCAATAGATCAAGAGATGCATCACGAGTGTGTGATCTTGTTGTTAGAATGCATATCCTGTCAAAATATCTCATGAATATATTTCTTAAAAGGAAAGGTGTACTGTCACAGCAAGAATTTCCTTGTCAATGAAGCTCAGGTATCATGAACACAGATGAAGTGAAAAATAAAATAAAAATAATAAAATTATCAACAACAACAACAAAATAGTATGATTTCCATTTGGGGGGGGGGGTCTTTGTAAATAAAGACCTTGAAAACCTTTCAAGAACGTAAATTATTTGGGCTATGGACCTTGTTTTCTTCACAAACAAGACTAAAACCTATTATGTGCCTTCCCTAAAGACGCTTGATTGAAAAAAAATTAATTAGGCATAGTTCCTTTTAGCATTTGTTGAGTGCATTATGAGTTTGGGATTTCAAAATGCAAGTCCAAAGATGAACTCATCTGTCTTAGTTTTCCAGTGCTGCAATCACAGAAACACCCCAAGTCGGTGGCTTTAACGAATGCAAGTTTATTTTCTCACACTTGAGCAGGCTAGACGTCCAAATGCAAGGTCCCAATGGTCGAGAAAGGTTTTCTGCTTTTGTTGACTCTGAGGAAATGCCCTTGTCTGTTTCAGCTTATGTATGTGCTCGGTCCCTTGGCAAACTTCACATAGCCTGGTATCTATTATCCCCCAGCTCTGCCTGCTTCTCTGTGCCTGAGCTGTTCATTTTATATGTCAACATTCATTGGTTTAAGACACACTCCACACAAAGATGGCCTACGAACAAAGAAAATCCTATTCCCCAAAGGGAGGACATGCACAAGTAATAAAGTGGTTAAGATTTACAATACATGGGTACAATTCAGCATGATACAATATAATACATTATAATAGAAATGCAACTTGTAACATAGCATTACAGCCTTTGCCTGCCACCCCCACCCCAATTCCTGAGATACAAAACACAGTCTCATTTTACGAACCATTTACATCAAACATGTGATACTTCAGGTGTCTTCTCTCCTGGTACACGTTTTTTCATCCCCCGTGAACGGGTGAGGTCTAGAACACAAGTTATCTGTTTCTAAAATACAATAGTAAGGCAGAAATTTCCATAATAGATAGGAGAAATTAGAAGGGAAAAAGGGTTTAGGGTCACCGAGCAAGTCTGAGAACTAGCAAAACAAATCCCATTGGCTCTCAAGCCTTGGAAACAGTTCTGTTCTGCTGGACCACAGGTCAGGGCTCTGTCTTCCAGACTGTTGGATTCAGCCCACCTACTAGTCCCATTGAGATGGAAACTCTGATCTCTCAGTTTGGGGCAGCTCTGTCTTTTCAGTCCACTTGAGTGATGGCTCCTACAGGTTCGATTCTTTTTCTTGTTGGCCATGACAGCCCTGTCCCCCCAGCGTTGGGTGGCACATATTGACAGCCGCTGAATTGCTGGAGGTCGGACACTGTGAAACCCGGTGTCCGGTGTCCGTGGTGCCATCCTTTGAAGCCTAGAAGGCTGTGACTCCACCCCTTCATAGGAGGCCGCCCTACTTCCTGTGCTTCTTCGCTACTGATGGTGATCTCGGACCTGATTCCGGGGTGGTCTTTTCCTTTCTTGGAGGACAAACATTAAAATGAGAGCTTCTTTGGACAGCTTCCTGCCTGTAGAATTCTAAGAGACACAGTTTTCCTTCCTTTGATCTTGTCCCTAAGTCGTGCATTCTGAACTGATGGATTTTCTTCTATGTTCATTGACTAGACCCATCAGCCAGAGGATTGACCTTTTTAACAAAAGATTTTGTAGCCACATCCTTGGTGAAAATCCTGGAACACGTGTCCTGAGATTGTACAACAGAGTGTTCCAAATGTTTAAGTTCTGTTTTCATTTTGCACAGTTCCTTTTAAAGACTACAGCTCTCCTCTTGGACTTTCATATAAGCAGCAAGGAGAAGCCTTTTAAGATCCTGCTTAGACATCTCCTCCTCTAGAGATCCACATGTATGACTTCCAAATGTGACCTTTCACCGAACAGTTGAACATAATTCACATTCATAGCGACTGCATGACAAGTATCACCTGCCCTCACTTGTCTGATCACATCTCCGTCGTTTCCTTGTGAAGCCTCCCCATCTAACCTCCACCTTGCTAGTAAAGTACGGAACATCCTGTTGCCAGTGGCAAGCATGTTCTCTAAGACAAGAGTCTTTTTCTGCAGCTCCGCCTTCTGAGCGCTCATGAAGACTGTCCACAATTCCAATATTCGAAGCAATCTAGGTTTTTACTAGAAGGTACCGGAAAACTCGACCAGTCTCTTCTCCAACACTGCTTCCACGTTTTCAGGTGTGTAAGGCAGCACCCCCCTCTTCCAGTACCGCATTCTGTCCTAAGTGTCTAGTGGGGCTAGTAGCCCCGACAGCATATTGGGTTATGAATTGGGTTGTGTTGTACAAGGTCAGCTATTAGAACCCACAGCCGCTCTGAGGGAGAAAGAGGAGGCTTTCTGCTCCAGTCCAGATTTACAGCCTCAGAAGCCCACAGGGGCCATAATATTCGGTCCAAGAGGGTTGCTGAGAGCCAGAATCGGCTAGATGGCAGTGAGTTGAGTTTTTGTAACAGAAAAACTGTAAGAGGATGGCATTAACAAACAGAAATTTATATTCCCACAGGTTAAGAGGTCAAAAATCAAAATTCAGGATACCTATTCTAGAAAAAGACTTTCTCTCTGTTGACTCTTGAGAAGAGAACTCCTTGTCTCTTGAGTTTCTGCTCCTGCATGACCTTCATGTAACTTGGCACCCCTCTTCCTCCTTCTCTGCTTACTTCTTGATGTCTGCTCTGCTCATTGAGTATCTCAAAGGTGATTGATTAGCTTGACACACATCCTACACTGAGCTAGCTCCATTTACTAGCAAAGAAAACCCTATACCAAATGGGATTACAGTATATCCAGAAATAGAGGAGTTAGGATTTACAGCATATTCTGCGGGGGATACAATTCAGTCCATAACAGTGATAATGAAACAAGGTTTCTTTAATGAAGGGCCCTCTCTGTAGACTACATTTAACTTAAAAGTTGTTCCATTCGCTGTAGCTCAGCTCACTGAATAGATTGTTTGAAGTATCTATGTTCATAAATATTTTTCAAATTAATAAGATTTAAAAAGAAACAGAGGAAATGACCCTTTTGAGGTTATTCCACACTCACATTTATGAAAAATCCTACCAAGGAAAAAGTAAAATCCACTAATACAATACCAAAAATGATGTGGTAGGATGTTTAATAATTATATTGATGTTAAAACTTATTGTTAAATAAAAAATATATATTACAAATGACGATATATATAGCACCCAAATTTATTCTAGGGTGGTTAAATACATATATGTGCAGAGACGGAGATCAGCCATGTTAACATTGACTAACTGTTGGTGTGAGATTGACAAATGTTATAGGATCTTTGTATATTTCACCAGTTTTTCTACAACCTTCCTTTGTTCTTTGGCTGGTGATCTAATTTTCTAAAACAAACATTATTTTTCTAACTATAAATTATTTTAAAATAAAATTCCTATAACTTCGGTGATTTGGAGAAATAGGGGGATTGAAAAATTGGTGGAAAATGGAATTAAAATATAGTGGAATTTCCCACAAATTCTTTGAAACCCCCCTTGTTGGTAATATAGGAGATCTTTCTAAAGCAAAACAATTACTCATGAGACTCTTGACTTACAGATCATTCACCTTAGTTTCACATATTAAAACAAGACTTGTTTACAGAACTAAAGATGCCTCAGAACCACCTGGAGAAGAAATCCTAGAAAGGACCAGGAAGCCAAGTCTCTCTGAAAAGAGAACTAATCCATCAAAATGGGATGTCTCTTCAGCGTAAGTTGCGCATTTGTTAAATAATGTCATTTGGGTAGGAATGCTGAAAGGTAAAGCAGTGTTAACAATATTAATATTAAATTACTTTACTGAAAGACGTATCAACTTATTAAATTGAACATGAATGGAAGAGTAGGTGTGATCCATCATAGCTATTCTTGAGCCTAATGGTGCAAGAGGTGGGAGAGCTCAGTGTCAGGCATTTGCCTGTGTAGCCCAATGAGCGAGGCTCAATTTCCAGCCCTAACATTGGGCTGCCAACCTCAAGGCTGGTAGGTCAACACAGGGAGAAAGAGAAGGCCAGGTCCTCCCCTGAACATTAACAGGCTCCAAAACCCTATCCGGGGTCTCGGTGCGTTCGAGGAACTTGGTGGCAGTGGGTTTGGTTTGGGGTTTGGTAACTAGCTATAGAGGATCCCTAGTGGCACAATGGTTAAAGCACTGGGCTGCTTCCTGAAAGGTCCGCACTTCCAACCCACCAGATGCTCCCTGGGAGAACACTGGCAGCTTGCTTCCTAAAGACTGAGATTAAGCCTTTTGGGGCATTCCATGAGGCAGTTCTGCTCTGCCCCCATGGGTTCGGGTGTATGGCTATAAAGGGGCCCTGGCAGTGCCGTCGCTAAGTATTGGGCTGCTAACTGAAAGGTTAGTGGTTAGAAAGACAGGCTCATCTTTCTTCCAATAATTAGCTTATTGGATAAGCTCCCATAGATAGCTAGTTTCTGAAACCCTGGGTAGGGTTACTATGGGTTGGAAATGGACTGGATGGCAGTAGGCTTGAGATGTGATATAATAAGCAAGTTCTCCTGTTCTGAGCACCAGTTTATAAGGATAAGAATAATCCTGACATCTCTGTGTTGTCATGAGTAAATGAATCAGCACATGTACAATGTCTTGCCCTGAATCAACTATTTTCAAAGTTGATGTTATAATAAGCTTTTTAGTGTGTGTTTTCTATTTCTAAAAGAAATGAGTTTTTAAGTTTCTATTTCTAAAAGAAACGAGTTTTCAGTTTGAGTACAGACAAGTGCAGTTTATGGTGATAAATAAGTGACACGTGTATATACACACACATCTACATGTTTGTGAATTTCAAAAAGTTCATGGAAAATGGAATTTAAAATGAATGGAATTTTTCTGAATGATGAACTTTTGGAAGACTGCTCATATAACCTACTCTACCTAGTAAATTACATTTTCAGATACACATAAATTGCCTTCCCGGGTTGAAAGAACGAGGTCAGTATCAGAACATGCTTGCTAGGGTAAACAACAATGTCTGAGGCACGTGATTGGCAGATTTTCCTTACAGCATATCACTTCTTCATTTATCATATAGGACGGGATGCAGATTGGGGCCAATACCAATATCATAGTAAGGCAGCGCTGTTGGTAGCTGGGGCACATTAACAATTTGATTGCAACAAATCATGGGGATCACCCCATTCTGCATTTGTATCTTCCTTACAGTTTTGGCACAATAGCTTCCTGGGCAACAAATCTCAAGACGACCTTTGGGAAAGCGAATAAGACCCTCTGGATGTCGGTTGTGTTCGTCGTACTGTTTGCTGCTACGATGAGCTTCCTCACGGGCTTGTTTTTCCAAAAGTCTGTGGATGCCGCTCCCGTACAGCAGGGGGACTCGTGGATGTCTCTAGAACATGCCTTGTGGCCTTTTACCCGACTCCAGCACAACGGGCCGCCACCAGTGTGACTGCTGCACAGCCGAACCTGTGCAGCTTGATTTTTTTAAGTGTCAGTGTCTGAACTCTGAATTGTTGTAGCTGGGAAGGATAGCCCAGTACCAGAGGAGGTTCTTGCCTCAACGGTAAGGTTTTTATGCTACATCTGTCTGTGATGACCTCTCTGCCTAAAATATGGTGGGGAGCAAGTCTGCCTCTGATGGTTTAATGAGCTTTTCAAGGAAGGACTCTTAAATATTGTTTCATTTGTTAAAATTTATTGAAATAAAGGTGAATTAAAATCAAATCTTCCTAACAGTGAATGTTGAAATTTTCAGTAGACCAAGTACAATTAGTAAGGAAACAAGTACCCATTATTTAAAATACAATTTGAGTTACAATGCTAATTAGATCACTTTAATAGTCATTCGAAATCTATTCACTGGTTACATTTTATTGAAGAAATGTCTGATTTTTTTAAGTTGCTTAATTTTTTCATATCCATGGGGATTAGGAATAGCTGAGTAGTCTTGTAGAGAGTAGCATTTGGCATACAGAATCAGTAAACTGGCAGTTGGACCTTCTAATTTTCTCCATGGCTTCTCCCGAAGCGGAATCCTTAACCATGTGATATAAAGTTGAATGTAACTCAGTTTCATCCATAAGTGCTTCGGAGTATGTATCATTGCTCTCCTCGATCTTCAGTCTCTGTGCCCTGTCCCCATTAAACATGAAAAGGGCCCATTTGGAAGACTCTGTATCACGTTCTTCATCAAGGAGTTCCTTCACCTGCAGAAGAGAGAAAATCGAAACACCGGGAAATGCTCTTCCTCTTCCATTAGGGATTTGGTGGTAGAGTCCCATTGGAGGGCTCTACTCAGTTCCACTTGCCAAGGTGAAAGATAAAAACAATACTTTTGTGTGTTCCTGGTAAACATTTACATATATCACAATATTGTCCACCTAGACCATTCCGTGACATTATGTTCAAGTTGCACAACCATCAGCACCATAGAAGCATCCTTAATGCCCACCACCCTGTTGATTTTTATGAAGCTATTGATATTGCTGTAGGGGGAAATGACAAATGCAAATATGTTTTAGAGAGCCCCTTTTACTAAGTCAAACAGGGCGAATGCAAGACAAAGATAAATCAACTCGATGTGGGAAACCATCAGCTTGAGACCATAATGGTGTCCAAAGGGTTCCTGGCTATGTTGGTAATTATAGAACACAGAAAATAAAGGAAAATCTCTACTAAATCATGACTGGGGACAGATCAATGCATCACGGTTGCAGCCTGAACTACAGAAACAGGACAGGAACCACGATTGACATACTCACAGAACCACAGATAGAAAAGCTTACAGGATTGGTTCTGGAGCCCTCTGGCCACCTCAGTGGGGTTATGACTAATGACAATGTGGCCCTGGCACTCCAACTTCCATTAAAGGTACACTTCCACAAATCACTGAGGGCACACAACCCCCACCTGGCCTGTCCAGAGGAAGTATCTACTTTCATACAGACTCTGCATGAGGGCAAAAATGTTTTCACCTGGCCAGTTAGGATCAGAATGAACTCAATGAGGCTGAATATATATGTCAAGACTAGAAATGGTATGGGGGGGTGGGGGTCCTAAGTACTTAGAATGTGAGCTCTAATACAATATTTTGGTGCTTACGGTGTTTATCCATATATGTTTATTCAGCAAATATTTGTTGAGCACCTACTAGGTGCCAGTCACATGGTCTATATGCTGGTGATATAAGAGTAAAACAAAACACAGAAAAACACCCTCCTACAATATACTAATAAACAACTACAACAATACAACTTAGCCTTTGAGGAGTTTATATTCTAGAGGGGAAAATAAAGTAATATGGTTGGTGATTCATACTAAAGCATCGATAGATCAGCTTTTAGAATTTAATGATTGCTTTCTTTCCATAAGGATTTCTGTTGCTGCTGTGGGTCGGGCATTGAGCTGTTAAGTACAATGTTCAAACCAACCAGCTGCTCTGAGGGAGAGAGAGAAGGCTGGCTGCTGCCATGAGTCTGTACAACGAGGGGCGCCATGAGCCCAAATCTACTTCATGGCAGTGGAGTTGGTTTGGGTTTTTGGTTTTCTTTACTAGAAGTAGTATATATGTCAGCTATATTGCAGTTGAGAGCTTGTGAATTATATATGTATTCACATGAAAGATTTCATTTATTCTTGAGTTAATGTAAAGAGATGCTGGACTCTAGTCTGAAACCAGAACATTTGATACCACCATGGGTAAAAAAGACATGACTTTTACACAGTTTTGGTTTATACTCTGACAAACTTAAAATAGAACAGACCGACAGTTCCAGGGGGAGGTCAGGGGAAAGGAAGGTGGTGTTAAACCCAGGGACAAAGGAACAAGTTTTCTAAATCAGTGGTGA
>NW_022103918.1:11900922-11905608 GCF_000313985.2 Echinops telfairi
AATAAAATGATTTTTTTTTAAAAGACATGACTTTTACACAGTTTAGGTTTATACTTTGATAAACTTAAAACTTTTGAAGTTCTGAAAACATTTTGAATGTTAGTTATTTTTTCTTTTCACCTTTTTAAAAGGGAAAGCATGGTTTATATAATCTTTTGATTATTTTCCTTTGGAGAACAGCTTGTAAGATTTCACATACTGTACCTGGAAAACAACTTTGTTGGAATCGCATTGTAAATTCCACTGGCTCCACCTGAACGCAAAAGCAGAACTTAGCAGGGCCATTTGCCGATAAGCTTTCAATTCTACCATGGGAATCTGTCAAGATGAAAACAACTGAGGGTAGAGACACTTTTCAAGTGTAATGTTTGCCCTCCTCCGGTCTACTCTTCATTTAGAAGACACATTTAAAATGTAAATAGAATTGCACGCCTCTTCTCTCAGCAGCTAGCAGTGAGTTTTCCCTTTCAGTGTAGAATGCAAAATCCTAACATTGACCCGAGTCCCTCCCTGATAAACCCCCGTCCCCAACACACACACATCCACCCCATCACGGCTCTTAGCTCATCTTTTCTCCTCTTCAGAACGCGTCTCAGCTGAAGGCTCCCTGGCCTCCTTGTGGTTTAGTCCTCGACCACCACCGAGGTTCTGCTATTTCGCTCTCTACTTGCAGGCTGCTTCTGCAGATGCCTGCGTGCCTAACCCTGCCCCCGCCCTCAGTCTCCTGAAGTCTTGCTGTTTCATCAAGGGCCCTCACAAACATACCCCGCCCCACTATTCCTCAGCTTGCCTGTCCCCCAAAGCACTCATGCCCTCTAGCCCACTAGAGGATGTCTTTAATGTTTCTGTGTATTTCTGCCTCCCTCTACTAGAACCTATGATCTCCCGGGGCAGGGATCTTTGTTCATTTGTTGCTGTCGCCTGATCATCTAAAATAGGGCCTAGCTTACAGATCGTCACAGAGCTGTTTCTTGAAGAGTAATTTGAAAATCACACTACATTCAGCATTTGTAGAGTAAAACGTAAATTGAGTGACTGAGACCAAATTTTGCTTGCTTTTCTAGGCATGTGTGTGCACAGTCCATGTGATTATTGACTAATGTTATATGAATGGCTACTCATACCATTTTGTCATTATCTGGTATAGTCAGAGATGTGTTCATTAACAAGGAATGAATAACATTAAAAGTTAAACCTTATTAAACACACAAATAGCATAGTTTTTAAAAACTGGTCTTCTAGAATTCTTCTGCGTTAACAACACACCTTTCATGATTAGAAACTCCTGTGTCTTCATTTACATGTCACGAACGTTAACTGAACATCTTCGTTCCAGAAACATGTCGGTGCTAGGAGAATCAAAATGAAGAAGCAGGCCCTGCTCTCAGGTGGCTCACAGTTTAAGTTTTGGAAGGCTGTCACCTGACCAAAGTCTTAGGAGTAACATGAAGATAAGGAGGCAATGCCAACAAACAGAAGGAAGTGTGCTTTGTGGTGCTGTGTGCATTTCATTTTATGAAACATGTCATGTTTGGGAAGGTGCAATTAGGCTCTGAAGAAGACTGACTGCTCGAAGGAGAACATTAAAATGAGAAATGTCTCGGACTACCTCTGCACTAAACCAACCATGGTGGGTATCTAACTGGTCGATATGCAAGTCACCCCACAGGCTGGCGTTCTGAGAGAAGATTATTAACCTTGAGAGAATCCTGGATATAGTTTCTGGCCTTATCTCTTATGCATTCCTTATTTTCTCTTATAATCATATATAAATTAATAAAGACATCAAGCTTTTGGAATTTCTTAAAAACCCTGGTTGTGCTGACAGGTAAAAGAGCTGCTAGCCGCAAGTTTGGTAGTTCAAATACACCAGCTGCTCCTCAAGAGAACAATGAGATTATCTGCTCCCATAAAGATCGTCAGACTGAGAAACTATGTAGAGTCTCTATTAGTTGGTTTGCGTTTTTTTTTGAAGCTACTTTATGATTTATTTAAATGTTATAACAATCTAAATGATCATTACACTCAATTTGGAAGGATTCATTCTCACCTTATTGTTTATCACAACGTAAAAATGAGAGTACACGGTAGGGAAGATATTCAATCCAACTTCTTTCAGTGCACGCATGAAAGGAACTGGACTCATCCACTGTCCGTCCAAAATTGAGAAATGCTTTCTATTCTTTAGTTTGACTGAAGCTAGCATGCAGAGGTTTTCCTAGTATGAACAAGAAAAAGAAGTTTTTATAGAAGCGAGTTACAGAAATGGTTGCTTTCGGGTCTTCCCAGATCCAGTCTGATTTATCTGAACATTTTTTTTGAATTGTGTATCAAAAGCATGCAGGACTGGGATATTGTAGGGCTCCTCTGGAAGGTGTGTGGTAAAGACGCCACACCACCTTACGCAATTTATGCCACCACGGTGATTCTGACTCATAGTGACCCTTCAGGACAGAGTTGAACTGGCCTATAGGGTTTCCAAGGTTGTACCTGATTTTTACAGGAACCGATGACCACGCCTTTCTCCATAGGGTGCCTGGTGACACTCCCCAATTCCACATTCTGGTAAGCAGCCTAACCACTGCACCTTCCTTAAGCAGTTTCGTAACCCTTCTTCAACCTTTGTCTGAACAACCAACTAAGGAAACTGAAGAATCTCACAATTCTCCAATTTTAAAACTTGCGAGCTAAGAACACGACATGCATTGATATTGAATGAAAACTGGCATCTTGACAGCAGCAATGATTATGACATCTAAGAGTTGTAGTTTGCATTTGTTTTACACATCTAAGACTTCATGATACAAAATTATTATCCAATTGTAAAGTTTGGCAAAGTGGCTATATGAAGCCGTGCAGAGTTCCTACCTTCAAGTATTGAAAGCAAAGTTTGGTGGTATTCCCCATGCTTTCTCTTTGTCTTTGGGGGTGGGGTGTTTACTGTTTCTATCGAATTCCACGCTATCTTATTTTTCACACATGTTCAGTAGGGTGTGACTGACATATCATAAATCTACTCATTTCAAGCGTGCAACGGAAGCACCTTACCCAGTGGTGCAACCATCACCATAAATTATTATTTGGGGGAGGAGCTTATACCAAGGGCTCAAGTAGAAAGAAAATGTTTTGAAAATGATGATGGCAACAAATGTACAAATGTGCTTGCCACAATGGATGTACGGATTGTTATAAGAGTTGTAAGAGTCTCCAATAAAATGATTTATATTTTAAAAATCATTTTGGGAACATTTTCACCACCCCAAGAAGATTTGTGGTCACCCATTTACAGCTAATCCCTGCTCTTTCCTCAAGCAAGCACTCACCTGTTTTCTAACTATAAATTTCAGGCTATGCAATTTCTGAAGCTGAGCCATAGAGACTCAATCAGCAATGAGGCCAGCCACAAAGGGGAAGTCAATGGGCTGGCTGATAAAGATCGAGATGCCTCTTTAGGGAGGATCAGAATTGTGGAAGAAGTCATTTTAGCTCTTACCTGTTATTGCTTACATAAGTATTCCAACTCGATCTCATGTAGAATTTATAGTTAAATGTACATTTTATAAGCATTTTAAAAATAGTTTTATTGGCATAAAAGTCACATATCATACCATTTCATTGTTCAATCATATTCACAAGAGTTGTACAATCACCACCACAATCAATTTCAGAACATTTTCTCTTTGTGTGTTATTGCTAAAAGACATTTCAAGCTATAAATCAGATGGCAAACGCTCTGATATGGCTTTAACTATGATAGTAATTCACCTTAATGTGAATATGAATCTCAGTGAACACTGTAGTCACAGTCAAAAGTACTTTGTTGACGTCAAGTGGCCTCAGTTCCCATGACTGGTATGGCATGTTGATATGAGTATCTTGAAACAAGGTGACAGGGCTAAGCATATCCAGGTCGAATGTTACAAGTCTGCTTTCTGAATTGTAAATTACACGGTCGATGCCATCTGTTCTCCAATGTTTCCCTTTATAATACGTGAAGAAGGTCGTATTAGTTTCTATTTTTCCTATAAGAAATACGGGAAATGAAACCGTCCACATAACAAAAAAGCAAAAACCCTCAAACTCACTGCTGTTGAGTTGATTCTGACTCAGAGTGACCCTACAGGAGAGGCAGAACTATGATTGTAAATCTTTACAGGAGTAGAAAGTTCCATCTTTCTCTCTTGGAGTGGCTGGTGCCCTTGAACTGCCGACCTACCCAGTGTTTAACACGCAGCACCACCAGGCCGCCTTCAAATGAGGCTCATCTCACCTCACTCATGCGCTCTCATTCCCTGCCACTTGGCACACCTCTATTGTCAGCCACACCAGCAACGCTATTTTGGGGTAGACACCCTTTCCAATCTTTTACAGAACTTGTTTTCTTCTTAAACAAAGGCATGTTTACAATCCACCTATTTTAAGCAAGTGAACAATTAAATTATTTTAGCATATGTATTTGTCCAACTGGGCAACCATTATCATGACCCAATTTTAGAATTGACATATTTATTCCCCCAATAAAACCAAAAAACTCCATGCCATCACATGTTGGGGGAGGGCAAATGCTCAGGCATTCCCCCCCTGAAGGCAATCAGTTGCCAGACTGCTGTCTCATCCCTCCACAGGGGTGGGCCTGCTCCCTGCCTCTGGGGACAATGGACAGGCTCCTGTAGGTGGAGTTTTCAC
>NW_022103918.1:11920999-11925542 GCF_000313985.2 Echinops telfairi
TTAGCATAATGACATAACTATGAATGAATTGTTTAGACGATGGCCAACATACACACTTCAGGGACTAAGGTGTTATAACATTTAATAACTTTTAAACTCAAACCTCTATTCATTTTCATCAAGAGCATGCACCACAAAGACCATGGAACTGGCTTAGAAATATGTAAGATTAGAAATCCAGTTTTCATGCTGCACCACCTCTTTCCATGCTTATGATTATGAAAGCTGGTAATGACAGTGCTATACCTTCTGGGTCCCACCTTGCCACTATCGGATCCTCAAAAAATATTACATTTTCCTGAACCTTGATGGTGACCACTATTGGTGGGAAGATGTTTTCTATTTCCAAGTCTTCGGAAGTTTCTGGAGGATAATTATATCTCTGTAATCCTTCTTTGAGTATCTTTTAAAAAAAAGAACAACACAACAACTAGTTATCAGCTTACTGACAAGAATGTAAACAGCAAGCATTACTGAATACGATGATTTTAAATAAGCAATGGAGTCTGGTTCCATTTGTCTATAGGTTGACTACCCAAATGTTTAAAATCACATGCTCTTCTTTGTGATTAGTAAGGTTGAATCTCAACATAGATTTAAATGTTAAATCTTTTGAGACAAAGTATAAGTGTGAGAAAGTCTTTTACTGATAAATTTTGATTCATAAATCAACCTGCTGTTTGAGAGTTCTTTAAATGACCATATGAACCAGAAATTCCACTCTGGGATATACACTCAAAAAATTAAAAAGCAGATACTCAAACAAATGCTTGTTATACAACTATGTATAGCAGCAATAGTCACAATAGCCAACAGGTAGAAATAACCAATGACTACCAAGAGATGGATGACAAGCACTGTGCCCGTACATATAGTGGAATGTTGCCCTGCCATAAAAGGAAAGACATACGGATACAAGCTTTGCAGGTGAACTTGAGCACAATTTTGTTTTTAAAAAAAAGTAGCCAGATAAAGCATCACCTAATCCAGAATAAGTAAAGCCGTAAACATAACAAAACTTGGTGACTGCCAGGGAATGGGAGAAAGAGGAATAAGGAGTAACTAACTGGTTAATAAACCAAAACCAAACTCATGGCTTATAGAGTCGATTCTGACTCAGAGTAGCCCTATAGGACTCCCTCTGTGGATTTCCAGAGCTGTCAGCCAATCTCTACAGGAGGAGAAAGTCTCATCTTTCTCTCACGGAGGGGCTGGCTGGTTCACATTGTTGACCTTGTACCTAGGAGCCCGATGAGTGGCCCCTAATGCCATCAGGACTCCTAATGGATATGAGGTCTCATATGGAGATGACAAAGATGCTTTCGAACAAGATAAAGGTGGTGGTAGTACATTTAAAATATACTACTCGTTGCTGTGGGCTGTCCAGTGGATTCCAGCTGATAATAACCCTATAGGACAGAGTAGAATTGCCCCACAGGGTTTCCTAGCTCTAAATTGTGACAGGCGTTGCCCCTAACATGTACACATTAAAAGAATCAATTTTATTTTACGTGAATTGCACCTCAATGAAGAGGAAAAAAGAGAGAGAAGAATCAACCTACTTCTACCATCATCCAGCCATTCACCAGTTTCCACTGTGGGGGAAGCTCCAAAATATCCAAGTGGTACACTCCACCCAGAGGTGTGAACTGCAATAAGTCAATCTCGTGTTCTTCAAAGAATTTTGGCTTTTCACACGTATTCTCTACCAGGAACAACTGGACTAAAATGAATCAGATCAATACAATTTCTAAGTAGGGCATAACATTAAAAAAATATTCTCTTAAGAGGAAATTGAAAAAGCATTAATAAAATAACATTTTAATTAATTGCCAGCGCAAAAAACATCATTGCCATCGAGTTGATTCTGACCCATAGTAACCCAGTACAGCAGAGTAGAACTTCCCCGGTGAGTTCCCAAGATTGTACAGTTTTATAAGAGTAGAAAGTCTCATCTTTCTCTCACGAAATGATTTGTGGTTTTGAACTACTGACCTTGTAGTTAGCAACCCAATGTATAACCCACTACGCCATCAAATAATGGTTATCTCACAACTATTAATAAAACTAACTATGAAGTACAGCTAGGTGGATGTAAGGGTAGGATGTTGGAGAGAGCTTCATTTATAATTCACTTACTAACACTGTAGAAAAGTTTATACAATGAGCAAGAATAATTCTGTAATAAAAATATGTATTTTTATTAAAGATGAACATTAACATAAAATTCAGTAATTGCCAAAATTACTTGAAGTTGAACACCATGAGGTTAAAGCTCTGAGTTTAAAAAAAGAGGAGCTGCAGCGTCACAACAGGATCACAGAAGACAAATGGTGCACAAGCAAATGTGGTAAAGAAAGCTGAGGGTGCCCAGCTATCAAAAGATATAGTGTCTGGGGTCTTAAAGGCTTGAAGGTAAACAAGCGGCCATCTAGCTGGTAGCAATAAAGTCCACATGGAAGAAGCACACCAGCCTATGTGATCACGAGGTGTCGAAGGGATCAGGTACCAGGCATCAAAGATCCAGAACAAAAAAATCATATTAATGGGAATGAGGAGGGGTGCAGAGTGGAGACTCAAAGCCCATCTGTAGATGATTGGACATCCCCTTTCAGAAAGGTCACAAGGAAGAGACAAGCCAGTCAGGGTTCAGTATTAGCACCAATGAAACAAACAACTTTCTTCTAGTTCTTTAATGCTTCCTCCCCCCTACTATCATAGCCCCAATTCTACCTTACAAATCCAGCTAGACCAGAAGATGTACACTGGTACTGATAAGAGCTGGAAACACAGGGAATCCAGGACAGATAAACCTTTCAGGACCAATAATGAGAGTAGCAATACCAGAAGGGTAAGGGTAAGGTGGGGGGAGAAAGGGGGAACCAATCACAGTGATCTATATATAACCCCCTCCCCAGGGGATGGACAACAGAAAAGTGGGTGAAGGGAGACATCGATCAGTAGAAGACATGAAAAAAAAACTTTATAAATGATGAAGGGTTCACGAGGGAGGGAGGGGAAAAAATGAGAAGCTGATACCAAGGGCTCAAATAGGGGATGGACAACAGAAAAGTGGGTGAAGGGAGACATCGATCAGTAGAAGACATGAAAAAAAACCTTTATAAATGATGAAGGGTTCACGAGGGAGGGAGGGGAAAAAATGAGAAGCTGATACCAAGGGCTCAAATAGAAAATAAAGGTTTAGAAAATAATGATGGCAACATATGTACAAATATGCTTGATACAATTGATGTACGGATTGTTATAAGAGCCCCCAATAAAATGATCTTAAGAAAACAAAAAACCTCTGAGTTTAAAAAGCCAACAGTATAAGGGGAAGGGGGACAAATTTGAGTCTACAGATGAAATTAAAGCTTTTTTCATTCCTAACAAAGACAGACCTAGTTCACAGAAAAACACAACTCAGGATGTTCCACAATGAATCAGAATCAGAAAAGTTCTATGCTTCCAAAATTCTCCATGCCTAATCAGAGACGCCACGCGGTTATGCGGTGGGCCTCCAATCAGAGAGTCGGCAGTTGGAGACCCCTAGCCCCTCGACAAGAGAAAGACAAGGTTCTCCACTCCTGTGCGGAGTTACAGAGTTGGAAACTCACAGGGGTGGTTCTAGCCTGTCTGATACGGTCTCTGTGAGTCGACTCAATGGCAGTGAGCTTGGTTTTTATCACAGGGAACATCTGAAGTCACACATCACACAGCCAGTTCTTTCATTATAATTCTTTCAATATCTCATAGTGTGTAATAGGAAATCAGATTGCTTAAAGCACACCTTTTACTGGGTGTTCCGCCTTGGGCCAAATACAGACATTAGCATTTCGATGCTCAGTCTCTACATCTACGAAATGGGGATAATAGTGGGATCTGTCCTACAGAATTTGAGGGAAGCGTACATGAGTTGATGCATGTGAAGTGCTTAGAACTTGTGCCAAATAGTAACATTTGGGAACTGTTAATGTTATCATTTATTAGTATAATTTTTCTCTCCCATAAAAGGAAGCAGACTCAGCTGACATTGCGCTTAACATATGAGGATAAGGTACTAAATTTAATGGAAATAACCAGGGAAACTTTCAGTTAAGCCGCAATCCCTTTTTCCTTGTGGACACTCAAAAGACTGCATTCTTTAACTGATTTTCAAGTTTATTTAATTAATAAGCCATCTACCTGAAAAGACAGCAAGAAATAATACTGTGTAGGAACAGTTGTTTTTGATATATATTTTTTGTGATCATCATGTAAATATACTAGATATTAGTGACAGAGGTTCATCAACATCTGCAATATCATGTTTCTAAGAGGACGTTCACCCAATAAAGGTATAGAAAAATTATAAAGATACAGACCTAGGTGACTTTTGAAACAAATAAAAATGTGTTAGAAAAAGTAAAATGAAGTAAGCAAGAGACCTGTTATGAAAAATATGCGAAACCTTCCTCTAGTTCTTAAACGCTTCCTCCCCCCAACTACCAGGACCCCAATTCTGCCTTGCAGATCTGGCTAGACCAGATGATGCACAGCGGTA
>NW_022103918.1:11926549-11931145 GCF_000313985.2 Echinops telfairi
AAAAAAAAACCACGATAAATACTCCAAGTATTGAGCAAGACCCAATTGTGTGTATTTGAATTTATTGCAACATTCATTATAACAATAAAATATTAGGAGTAATTTCACTATTTAACAACAGGATTAAGTTACATAAATCATGTTTTGCTATTGGCGTGCAATGCTAAAACAGTGATGTTATCAATGTTCGAACTAAGACAATCTCCCTTTGTTACACAGAAAACTTAATTTGCAACGAAAACATTTGGATGGTATGCCCTCATGGTCTTATGAAATCAGAGAGATGAAAAGAGTAAGAACGTAAAAGAAATCTCTCTTATCTCTGGTTGTTTCAGAGGAGAGATTATGAAAATGTTTCACTTTAAATCTAGTCCTGCAATGTCCGAATGTTTAAAAAAATGATGATGCATATCCTCAGCAGAAACTCTCAATGATACCGAATGCTAAAAACATTCATTTAGATTAGAAGAATACCTGCTAGAACTTTTTTACTTAATAACTTCATCTCCACTTCAAATTTTGTGGCTTCAGATTCTTCCACAACAAAACTCTACAAAAATCAGAGAAATGGGTATGATCATCAGTTAACTTCAGCTCAGAATCATTCTCTGGCCTCCCTACAGGTGCCCAGACCCTCCCTGTAGGGCTTCAAACCCACCCTTACTGTAGTATAGAACCGGACAAAGTACCAACATCTTTAAAAAGCAATGCAAAGAAAGACACCTTTCCACAGAGCTTTCCCAAAGCAGGAACTAGCCTGCTCAGTGTCTGGCGCATAGCCACTGTGCCACCTGGGCTCTGATACAATAGATAGGAAATGTTATTTACTTTCATTTTGGTTTTAGTCAATCAATATATTTTGCTTGATTTTGGCAATTAGCTCTTTTATAGAGTACTTCTAAAGTCAGCTTTGGATAAGCCTTTGCTGGAAATTGAAGATTCGATGTACCAAATAACATAGCCGATAGTCTTACACCATGCTCTAGAATACTAAAAAGAATACAGCAACAAAGGCTTATATGATCTATGCTTTATATCTAAATGTGTCACCGTCTTACCTCTATGACCATGAGCAAGCTACATAACCATTAAAGCCATTGCTGCCGGGCCTACTCTGACTCATAATGACCTTCTGCAACAGAGTAGAACTGCCTCATGGGGTTTGCGAGTTTGTAAATCTTTGGAAAAGCTGGTTGATTTGAATTGCTGACCTCTCCATCAGCAGTCAAGTGCTTAACCATTGCACTACCAGAAATCCCTCATTTAACCATTATGGGCCTCATATTCCCTATTTAGACAACACTAAAATATATTTTGTACTATTTACCCTACATGGAGCCCTAGTGGTACAGTGTTTAAGTGCTTGGCTGCTAACTCAAAGGTTGGTGGTTCAAACTCACCTGTGGCTCTGGGAGAAAGAAGCAACAGTCTGCTTCTGTGAAAAATGCAGCCTTGCAAACCCCATGAGCTTTCTACTCTGTCCTAAAGGATTGCTGTGAGTCAGAAATGAGTCGACAGCAATCAGTTGATTTGGTATATACTCTACAGACGATATCTTGGAAACCACCTGAAGACATGTCTCTCATTATCCTTATTTCATAGCTATGGGAACAAACTTAAACAAAGTTTTAAGAGTCAAACAAAATAACAGGAGGAAAAGGATTTGGTAGACTGTACATCACTATAGCATACACAGTGCGTGTCATTGTTATAGACATTTGGTCTGTGTGTCCTAATATTTGCAAACTGAACAATCACAAGAAAGCTTTACTTAGATCTCAGATATCACCTGACACTTCTGCAGCAAAAACAAAACAAGACAAAAAACCCTTTAGATCAGATTTTGAGTCCAAAGTGTAAAAAGCCAGTTAATGCCACTTTGCTGCTCAACTTCAGCCATCCTACAAAACAAAACCCTCCCTAGTAAATGATCCTTTTTCTGACTCTCATCACCATATTACCTTTGAATCTTCCTCTTAACCAGTTATTTATTTCCAAGGTCTGATTTAGTAACCTCCAGTCTCTTGGGTTACCAAGTTAACAAGTAGATATAACATAGTTTAATGGGTACGGTAATAGAACAGCGGTTCTCAACCTGTGGGTTGTGACTCCTTTGGGGGTCAAATGACCCATTCACAGGGGTCGCCTAATTCATAATAGTAGCAAAGTTAGAGTTATGAAGTAGCAATGAAAATAAACATGGTTGTGGGGGTCACCACAACATGAGGAACTGTATGAAAGGGTCGAGGCATTAGGAAGGTTGAGAACCACAGTGACAGAAGGTAAGAGGGCCACAATAAGGAAACAAAGGAAGACTGAGCAACCGTAGAAATTGGGTGGGTGATGGTAGGCAATGCTACCCAAAGGTGACAAAACTGTTAATAGGAAAGTAACGCAAACAGTATTTGAAGAGAGTATTCCTGAAGACAGACAGCTGATAGGTGAATTATTTAAGGAAGTGTCAGATGTCAAGGGTAGAGACACCAAAGTCTAACCCAAGGTAGAAGCAATGGGACCCTAAGTAGGAGGCACAAATGAGAGATGAAAAGAAAGTCAAGTCATGAGAATGATGAGGCCAACAAATGTGCTTGACACAACGGATGTATGTTTGGATTGTGATAAGAGCTGTATGAACCCCCAATAAAATGATTTTTTTAAAGTCAAATCAACAGAACTTAATGATAGAATATAAGAAGTAGCCTAAGGGAAAGACTAAGGGTGTTTTTCAGATTTCTGGCTTAGGTAGAAGGTAATAATTATAAAAAAAAAGTTGGGGAGAAAGAGACCTGAATTTGGCTGTATCTATATTGAATTTGAGGAGTCTGTGAGACATCCAGGAGGCCTGGTGGCATAGTGGTTACTTGTTGGGCTGCTAACCACGAGGTCAGTGGTTTGAAACCATCAGCTGCACCTAGGGAGAAAGATGAGGTTTTTTATTCCCCTAAACAGTTAGACTTGGAAACCCACAGAGGGAGTTCTACTCTGACTTATAGATTCACCAGGAGTCAGTGATTTTAGGGTTTTTGTCTGTTTTTGGTGGGACATCCAGGTGGTCTTTGATTTGAAAACATGTTTTTGGAAAACATGTTATATTTCTTTCTTACAGGAAGGTTATCATTGTTCAAAATGCCAAAGACATCAAACCAATACTCCAGTTAGGCTGACCAGTCCACATCCTAAAAAGTAGGGATCTTTCCAAGATTGAAGCCCAAACTGGCTTCTTCCTTTGGTTGCGGCTTTTTCAAACAAAGTTTCCTCTTGATCCCTGCGGTGCTTCAGCACACAACCACACAACCACAGCTGCTGTCCACGTCTATGTCATCACATGACAAGGAAGACGAGCGCAGGTTTCTATGTTGCCTTTACATGATCACAATTTTTACTGTTACTCTTTGGTTCAAATGATTCTTTGTGTGTGTGTGTGTGTGTGTGTGTGTGTGTGTGTGTGTGTGTGTGACCATACAGACCCCGTGGGTGAAGGAAGCAGTGCTGATTTATATTCTGGTTGATTAATATCAGGCTTCATAATCTTTTTTTTTTAACAGTGTTATTGGCATAATCCACATATCATTCAATTGAATAATTCAAACATATCAAGACGAGCCGTGCAGATATTACTACAATCAACTTCAAAACATTTGCTTCTCTTACTCACTGTTGTTAGCACCCCCTCTCCCCACAAAGCTCCCTGGGCTCTACAATCTAGTTAATGACTCTGGACTTGTGGACGTGGGCAGCACCAGGTTTGGATGTTTTCTTGATGTGCACTTACTAGGTAGTTAGTTTATTGTGCCAATCTGGCCGATTAATTGAAGGGCAGAGAGATAAATGGCTCTGCGAGCCTTGCCTTTTTTGTCTCTTGCTCTTTGATCATCGGACCAGTGTGCGGCTGCCTTGCTTGTTCTGTGCCTCAATTTGCAAGCTACACTACCTGTGGGACACCTAACCCGTGGACTGTGTCACTATAATTTGAGGTTCCCTCAAGACCTGCTTCGCCACACCATTGGAATTTACGTCTCTTGAGCTGGGGACTGTAGGACCCTATCATCAGGCTGACTGCTGGTGACCTGCCTTGCTGTTTGCTGCCTGTGTCCCGATAACCTGAATTGCTCTACAGAGGACTGCCCGGCGGCCCTCAAGACTTGAAGGACTGCCAGTGTCTCACAACTGTCTTACAGGAGTGAGTTGCAATGAGCCATTTGTAGTGCTTTATAATTTAATTAACTGTTTATTTCTTATATTATACATCTATCTATCTGTATAAATATATATAAAATTATTAGCAGTCTGGTTTTGTTTCTCTAGAGAAACCTGTCTAACACACTTACCCTTTATATAAAACTCTCTTATACATATGAGTTTCTGTGGATTTGTTTCTCTAAAGTACCCAGACTAACACAGTGCACAATTGTATGCATTCTAAAGTGTCTTGTGTTTGTAGGCAATGGAGGGTTTGTTTGTTTTTTATTTTAAGTCTTTCTTCATATTATCATCATGTTTTAGATCTGGTAGTCAAAGCTTTCTTTCATTATAATTCATATACAAAACTGGCTATTTTAGATCTGTGTACATATGTTAAGTATCAAGGGAGCAGAC
>NW_022103918.1:11933103-11934667 GCF_000313985.2 Echinops telfairi
ATGCACACGTTTGTCTTCAGTGATCGTGTCAGGAAGGTGGGCACCCACTGGTATGATTTTTAGTTCTTTGATGTAGGTGATCTTAATATATAGTACATTGACAAAATGTCAGCATCAAACACTTGACAACTTTGATAGAATGTCTTCGATTTTATTGTCCACCAAAAGAAGATGCATGTAAAGGAAATTCATCGATCTGAAATGCTTTATTTCCATCAAGAGATATTTTAAATGTAAGTATAACTTCAGAATGAGTCTGATACGGGGCTAAAGATGGACTCTGAAAATATACTATCACTCGCTTCACTGTGGATAAGAGTATAAGCTCGCTCCCAGAGGTCTAATTCCTGTGGCTTTAAATACTCTCTCTGGAGTTCCTGGCTGATGTAAATGGATAAAATCTTGGCGAGCAACAGAAAGGTGGGTGGTTAGAACCCACACAGAGGTTCTGGGGAAGAAAGGCCTGCTGATCCGTTTCTGAAAGGTCGCAGCCAGGAAAACTTTGTGAAATGCAGCTCTACTTGACAACATTTGAGGATACTATTCATCAGAATCAGCCCAATAGTGACTGCTGATGGTTCCCAAATACATACTAGCGATGTTTTATAAAACACACACACTGCACCCTGCCCAACTCTAGGATCGCAATGTGCAGCCTGCACACAAGCACGCGTCTGACTTTCCTCTGAACTTCATGTTGTGTGCTTGCCATTGCCTTTTGTGTGGATACTAAACATATTTTACTCAAAACATAATTCCCCAATACTCTAAATTGCTGTCTCCAGTCTTGTCCATCTCAGTAAATATCTCCCATCGCCCTGGCTTTGTAAGCGACAATTTCAGCGAGATTTGTTTATTTTACCTCCAAAACACACCCCAAATCTAACCTCCTTTCCATGTCTCCTGCTATCACCTTTGCCCAAGCCACCACTACCTTTCACCTCGTCATCATACTTACCTGGGATAGATGGTCACAGTTCATTTGGGGCAGATTAGCTGAGATAGCCCTTCTCAGCTGTCAATCAGAGGTCCCCCTGGTGGTTTCCTACTGCATTCATAATAACGTCTTTTTCAAAGCTCTGCCCCAGGAAGCAGGGCCTTTATGACTTCTGCCCCACTCTCTGACTTTAATGCCATGCCACTGGCCTCCTTGGCCACCATCCCTCAGCCCCCTGCCAGTCTTACTCGTCTTTGTTTATTTCTACCTTAGTAACAGTGCCTTCAAGGAGTCTTGGTGGTTAGGGGGCGGAGCTAACACAAAGTCAGTAGTTCAAGACCACCAGCCACTGTGCAGGAAAAAGGCAAGGCTTTCTATTCCCATAGACACTTACCGTCTCAACAATTCCCAGGGGCAGTTCTATCCTGTCCTATAGGAGCTCTATGAGTCAAATGGACTCAATGACAATCATTTTGGTTCGGATCCATGCCCTCAGAGTAGAACATTTTTTATCCTAAACCAATTTCTTGTTGGGCTCTCAGCTTACATATTATCTCACCAGACAGATTCTCCCTGCCCACTCCGTCTGAAGTCCCTGTCACTCATTCTCTATTACGTGTTGTTGCC
>NW_022103918.1:11935329-11977618 GCF_000313985.2 Echinops telfairi
GGGGAGAAAGGTTTGGTGAGCAATTTCTAAAACTCAGCCAATGGAAGGAAGGTTTATAGATCACAATGGTCTGATCCACAACCGATCTTGGAGACAGTGCCGGAGCAGGCAGTGTTTGGTTTTCTGTGCATGTGGTTTCAATGCGCAGGGGGCCAATTTGATGGCATCCAACAACAACAGTTAAAAGCGTTGATGCTGGGTTTCTTACATGGGGCATCCTCATAGATTGTTAATTAACTCAAGGTGATGACAAAAAGTGACTGAATCTCTAGGCTATTTCACGGCCCTTTCTTTTCCTCTGGCCCAATGAGAATGATTTCTTTTCCTTCCTTCACAAACGCTTCCATGCCTATCAAAAGATTCCACTGAAATGTTCCTTCACCAGAGAAGCGTTCACGTCATCGCTTTATCCCCAGGCCTGGGCTCCTTCATTGCACCTATCAGAATTCACAGTGACGGGTACTCTTCTTCACAAGCTTGCTAGCTCATTCATACCACAGGTTGTTAGCTCATTAAATACAAGTGCCACCTTGAACTCCTTACACCAAGCAATTAATAGAGGCTGATTTAATATATTGTTCATAACAATTTTACACTAAGGTTAAGTCCTATTTCTTTAGAGTATCTCAACAAAGACCAAAGAGCTACAGATTATTTTATCATGCATGTTCAGGATGATGATTGCTTTATGCAAAGTTTTCCATATCTGTGCCACACTCAAATTAGATTCCCAAAGATACCTTGTGAGATCTAGTCTTTGGGAAGATCCAAAACACCAAACTCACTGCCATCAAATCAATTCTGACTCATGGGGAACCCAATAACATTGATAGTATCTGTTGTTTCCAACTATGTATATATATAAAATTAACTAAAATACGGTATTAAGCGCCCTCTAGCGGCAAAGGTCTAAACAGACCGTGTAAACAGAAAAGCACAGTAGCCAATTGCCCTCTGGGCAACCCCAGGAGTCTCAGAATAAAGGGCTCTGGCTCTTCGCTGGTTTTCAGGGGCTCATTTTGGGGAATTAGACGCCCTCTACTTTCCTGAGCCACCTAAGTGGACTCTTACCTTCAGTTTTTTAGTTAGCAGCCAAGCATGTTAGCCATTGATGACACACATTTTGTGCCATTTTCTAAATCTCAGAGTTCTAATAGTTAAACTAACAAAGTACTAAATACCTGTTGTTTTTGTGTCATCCCACCCATCAGACATAACTCAGGCATTCTGGGCCATAAACTCCTTCATTGTTGTACATGTAATACTTGCCCTGCAAACAACTGTATTCCAGATTCATTAGAAAGATACTGCATGGAGATATTTATAATAAAATATGTGAAGCTTAAACCTGAAGATGACTGATGTAGCCCACATCACAGAGAGGGACTTCTAAAACAGAGATACTTCTTCATCCAAGCCCAACACGTGAGTCGGCCTTATTCACCTGACAGGTTGTCTCTCGCTCACACGCATCACCTCATACACAGAGACAGGCAGATACGCAGGAGCACACGCACAAGTTGAGTTGTGTGAGTTTTTATGGCAGTTTTTAAAACTCAGAATACATTTGGTCACAAACATTAGCGTGATGAATGATATTTGGGGTTGTTATGATAGTCCTTATATTGATAATAAATGTATATCTAACCATCAGCCCTATGGCTTCAAACTCACCGAATTCCTGCCAGGAAGCTAGGAACGTACCTTTTGGAGTTTTTACACCAGTGGAACCTGCCCTGGTGATGGCATGGCTGAAGCACGGGGCTTGCAAATGGTGGTTCCATTGCTCCAGTGGGAGAAAGATGTGGCAGTCTGCTTCTGTAAAGATGGCAGCCTCAACAACGTGAGGAGGCAGGTCTACTCTGTCATGTACGTCACGGTGAGTCAGAGGCAACTCAACACCAAGAGGTTTGATCACCAGCTACCATGCTGGAGTTTTCCCAGAGTTCTGAGAAGAGCAGTTTTCCTGCCAAGAACGTCACTGGTGGGTGTGCCGATTCCCTACCAATAGCGGTAACAGTCCCCAGCACACGCCAGCAGCAGTAACGGGAAGACTGCAGAGTGTCTCCAAACTGCACACTATTTAGATGGGGATAAGGCTGGACTCCCTGACATGGGCAGTTCACATGAGATCAAACTCTTATAAGTCACGGCTAGCTTAGACAGTCGAACCCTGGGCTTTGACGCGAATCCGTTCTAAGAGTGTCAAAAGATGTGACGCAATTTTTCCCTTAAGAAATAACCAAGTTTTAATCCTAACCTTGCCTTTGTATACAAAACATTGCACAAAAATGTCAAAGTAAGTAAGTCAGAGTGAAATAATATCATTTAAATAAGAAACACAACATTAAAAAAAGTTTTTAACAACTGCAGTCTGGCCCATACCTTTAGACTGATGAGGATCTGGATCTGTGGACACGGATGTGGAGAGGAGGGGTGGAGAGAGAGCCATTGCTTGGAAAGGGAGTCCCCTTCCACAAAATCACCTGGTAGCAGCGTTTAGGGAGTTCTTCCCTTCTTTGCCTTTTCTCACTAGGACCTGGCTAGCTTTCTCTTTTTAAAAAAAAGAAAAAAAACCTGTCTAATGGTCAGCTGTTGGCGTTTCCTTAACTGTTCTCTAAAAAGGTTTACTAAATTATCAACAATATCGATAATATGGTTAACCAGTTCCTTATCATGATTATTTTCAAAAAACTCTTTCTTAGGACCCATGTACTTTATCTAAAAACAGTAGAAAGAGCCACAAAAACTAAGAAAAGTATAGCAACACGCTTAGAACACAGCTGCAAAAGGTTTAAACAACCGTACTAACAACGCCAACTAACGCCAAGTGACCGAAACACCAACTGATTTTGTTTACAAAAAATCACATGCGTCGGGTTGGATTCCGATGTTTAGTTTGAGCTCCGATGCAAAAGTTTCTTGACATTTTGCGTCAAAATCTGATTATGTTGAGTACCGATGCGGTTAAGTACAGGGGTTCTACTGTAATTCCCGCCTTAATAATGCATTAATTCACTTATTTTCTCCATTCATTTACTCAGTGAACATTTACCCAGTCCCTACCAGGTGCAGTGGTTGCTTGATGGCTTGCTAGCCATTCGGTCAGTAATTAAAAACCACCAGCTGCCCAGAGGGAGAGAATCGGGGTTTTCTACTCCCCTAGTTACAGTCTCAGGAACTCACAGGGGCAGTTCTGCCCTGTCCTATCGGGTCATTATGAGGCAGCGTTGACTCGGGTTTGGTTTAGGAGTTCCTATCATGGATTAGGTGCTATGCATTGTGACTACAAGGTTCTTGAGGTGCTAATGGTTTTCTCCAAGTACTAACCTAACGGTTAGCAGTTTGAATCCACCCTGCTGTGCTGCAAAAGAAAGGCCTGGTGATGTGCCGTGGCAAGCCTTGCTGTTGCTGAGAGCTGTGAGTCAAGTCCTACTCAGAGTGCCCCGTGTGACACTGTAGCCCTGCCCCAGCCCTGGTGGCATCGTTGGATATGTGTTGGCTGCTAACCACCAGGGAGAAAGATGAGGCTTTCTGTTCCTGTGAAGACTTGGCAGTTCCACTCTACCCTATAGGGTTGCTGAGTCAGCATTGCCTCGATGGCAGTGTGCTTGTTTTTTTGTTCTGTTTTGGGATCTTTATGAGGGCAGATTGCCAGGCCTTTTCCCCCTTGGAGCTGCTGGCTAGGTTTGAACAGCCAACCTTTCAGGTTTGCATCCAAGCGTGGAACTTAAGTGTTGTGCCACCAGCGTTCACATTCAGCAAGCATTACAGCACAGGAGGAAAAAAAACCAAACCAACCCACTATGGGGCAGGTCTGCTTTGTAACACACATGGGATTATGATGGATCAGCATCGACTGGACAATAATGGATCTTCACTATGTTTTTGTTTTGTTTTGTTTTTAAATGTGGTTATTGTAAATATGGCAGCTTTCAAAAAAGTATTGTCCTCAAGGGGCTCTCAGTGTTTACTCTCACTGCCACCGAGGCAGCGCTCACAGTGCCCCCCCTGTAGGTATCTGAGACCGTAGCTGTTCACAGAAGCAGAAAGCTGTCTTTCTCTTGAGCGGCCCATGAAGGCAAGGATTCCAATAATGACACTGAATCATAAGAGCATCATGGGAGGACAGACCATTTAACCTGCGGAGAAGGAAGAACTTTGTGAGGGTAAAATTTAAGGCCGCTCTGAAAAGACGAGCGGAAGCTAGGTCAGGCAGATGAGGGCGAGGGCAAGGGCAGGCAGACAGTTCCGTAAGAAGAAGGAGCAAATGCAGTGGCTCAGGGGCGGGGGAGGGGGGTGGGGGTGGGGTCGCCAGGACTCAGAACTGACTCGCTGGCAATGAGTGAGAGTGACAAGCTTATCATGAGCCTTCGCATTTAAAACATTTTTTCAAACAAGAAAAGCATCTTTACTCTTTCATTTCCTAGTACGACAGCAATAGGTGCTCAGTATTCATTTACTGAAAATTCAAACAAGTTAGAAGTGTGTAAAATAGGGAGTAAAAATCACCGCCTCACCATTCTCCCTTCCTCCTGCCTCCAACCATCACCACGTGCAGCCACCAAATACAGCCAAGTCGGCTCCAGCTCATAGTGACCCTGTGTTCTGCCCATTCTCAGGCGCCATTAAGTTTGAGCCCCTCTATGGATGCAGCCACGAGAACAATGCATCTCATTGAAAAGCTCCCTCTTTTTTGGCTGACCCTCTAATGTATCAAACATGATGTCCTTTTCCAGGACTGGCCCCTCCTGATAACATGTGTATGAAATTAAGTGTGTGAAACTGAGTCTCGCCACCCTCTCTTCTAAGACGCGCCCTGGCTGCACGTCCTCAGTACGCGGCGGCGACGTCAGCACCACAACGCAACTGCATCAGTTCTTCTCGGCTCTTAGTATTGGGGGATAAGCTTCTAGAAAGGTTTCCATGAATTCACAAGAATGGAATTTTACAAACAGTTTTTTTACTTAAAAAGATCTTATCAGTCTTAAGCATCTTTCCATATAACATATGTAATCTCTCCATCATTTTGAACATCTACAAATATTCTATTGAATTTTTTAAAATTACCCATAATGTATTTTACTTTTTAAATTAAAAGATCAACTTATTGGGTGCTCTTACAGCTCTTATAACAATTCATACATCAATTATATCTAGCATATTTGTACATATGTTGCCATCATAATTTTCTAAAGATTTAGTTTCTACTTGAGCCCTTGATATCAGCTCCTCTTCTGCCCCTCCCTCACCCTCCCATCCTCATAACATCTTGTAAATTATAAATTATTATTATCTTCATATCTTACACCAACTGCTGTCTTCCATCCCCCATAGTTTCTGTTGTTCGTCCCCCTGGGAGGTGGGGTAGGTGTGGGGGTGGTTATGTGTCCCTCATTGCGATCCGTTCCCCCTCCTCCCCTCCACTCCTCACTTTCTCCCTACCCTGCTGGTATCGCTACTCCCATTCCTGTTCCTGGATTCTGGATGTCAAGAGCTCTTATCTCTTATCTGTACCTGTGTATATGTGCCAGTCTAGCCCGCAGTGAAAGGCAGGACTGGGGTCATGAAAGTGGAGGGGGTGTGGAGGAAGCCTCAAGGAACCAGAGGAATATTGTATCTTTTGGGTGTTTTATAGTTAATTACATCTGGGCATCTTATAACTATGTATTTTAATGAACATCTTGGCGCATTCACTTTTACTTTTCTTATTTCTTAATGATTACAAACACAAATGATTAGGAATACAAAATATAGACATATTTTCATAGTGTCAAATTGCCCTTCAGAAAATTGACCTCCAATAAAATGATTAAAAAAGAAAAAAAATCGACCCCAATTTTACATTCTTACAATAGTACCGGAAAATGTCTGCTTTGCCCCTCGCCTTGTCAGCTTTAAATCCCACTAAACCATGGCGTCTTGATTTGATGGAAAGTGGTGTAGCGGATCACTCTTTGGGCTGCTAACATAAGGTCAACAGCCGCTCCACAGAAAGATGAGGCTCTCCACTTCTGGAGAGCTGTCCATCTTAGAACCCCACCCGGGCAGTTCTCTTGTCCCCTAGGGTCACTATGAGCTGGAATTGACTGGCTGGCAGTGGGTTTGGAATTTTTGGTTTGCTTTGATTACTTATAATAAATTTGGCCGGACATAACATTTTAAGATAACGTCCTTTGTCCTTGGAACGCAATGAACATTGCTCCTTTGTCTTCTACTATTAACCCAAACAATCGCCCTCCCAGGGAGTCAATCCCAACACAGAGCAATCCTATAGGCAGAGTAGAACTGCCCCGTGGGTTTCCAAGACAGTAACTTTTTACGGGAGTAGAAAGATTTGTCTCTCTCCTTCGGAGCAGCTGGTGGTTTCAAACCGCATACCTTGCAGTTAGCAGCCCAACACATAACCACATTGAGTATGATATAATCCTCTGCTCCCTCAGCCCACCAAACTGTTTGGACAGAACAGGATTTGCCCTTTATTCATTTAAATTAAGGAACACATCAAGCTATATTAGTTGAATTTTGGCTTTTAAACCTGAAGACACATTTTTTTCTTCATCTCAAGAAAATTTTATTATTGCCTTGGTTATTACATGTCCATTTGAATTCTGGCACTTTGTTTATATAAAGATTTATATAGAGACCTCTTAGGTCTAGGCACCATATCTTTTCTCCATAAATTACTGCAAACTATTTGTTCCTCTTTTCTTAAACTGTTGATATTCTTTAAAAATCTCCCAGAAGTCTTCTCTCACTTGGACTATTCAGAATTTGAGGCATGTACCTCTCTCACTGCCAGCAGGTCAATTCTGACTCACCGTGACCCTGTAAGGAGAGCGTAAATAGCCCTTGTGGGTTTCCCAGCCCGCAACTCTCTACAGGATTAGAAAGCCTATCTTAAGCCTATCTTTCTCCTGAAAAATGGCTGGTGATTCCGAACTGGTGGCCTGTAGTTATCAGCCCAACGAGGCACCCACTGTGCTGCCAGGCCCCAAGCATAGGTCCACCTTGAAGCATAGGACTAGTTTGGCAAGTCATTTTGAGTTGAGCCTTTCCCCTACCCTCCAATCCTCTTCCAGCACAGGGAGTGGCTTTCCCCTCCCGCCTTGCTGCATTCACTATTCATATGGGATTCTTCTGTTTCTGTGAAAAGCGTACATAATTCAGCATGATTCATATTAGATTTTTTCAGAATGTGAGGGGTTTGGGAAGAATGATGAAGTATGCATATGTAATCACCTACAGGAGGCAGCTTTGACACCAGAGGAGTGGCAGAGCAGCAGCAACAGCAGAGCCAGGAGTCAGAGCAGTGAACCTCCCAGCTCACAGAGCAAGCAAAGCTCAGAGCTCTGGGGCAGAAGGCTGGGTTGCGGAATGGTGTGCCTCTGGGCACTTAATTGGGAGCACTGGGCGTGCTGACCACAGAGCTGGGGCTGAGTACTTTTGGTTGAAGGCTTACAAGTGGCAGAGTGGCATGCCCTTTAGGGATATATCAGCAGTCCTAAAATAGCTTCGTAACATTGCCCTAGTAGCCCAAGAGGCTGGGGTTCAAACAGAGGCCTGCCTGCAGGGATGACAGAGAAGAAACTGTCCTGGCTAACCATTTCTTACCTGAAAAGTTCTTAATGTCATTAGTAAACCCCATGATTGTGAGTGTCGACTGTGAGTTCTGTGAATTATCAAACCTAACCATAGGACAGAGTGCTGTGAGGGAACAGTATAACAAAGGAGGGACAGGGGAGGCATGTTGACCTCTGACTTGTAGCAATTAACCCCAGAAGGCAGGGGAGGTCACACAGGTCCAGCACATAGTTTCTACAATTGCACTAGGAGCAGGATTAGTCTCGTATTCATTTTTTTCTAAAAGAAATTATTTATGAATTACAAAACTATAGAACCTTTACTAAATGCAAATACTAAAATGTGAAGCTGTTATTTCTTGACATATTGTCTCTCTAGTTCTGGAGACTTCTCTAGCCCTTCCTCCAAAGAATTCTGCACTCTTTAATTTACACCAGGTCAAAATGGCAGTTCTGACATTCTCAAGGTACTCAAATTGTGTGCCTTTTAAATGTTCTTTGAGTTTGGGAATTAAAGTAAAGTCTGATGGAGCAAGATCAAGGGTGTAGGCTGGGTGGGGTAAGGTTTCCCCAAATTCTCATAAGATAGCCTCTGCTCCCCTACAAGAATGAACAGGTACATTGTTCTGGTGCAGGTACAATGTAGTTTTCCGTTTCCTTAAAGTATCTTTTTAATCAGCCCATGTGATCATCCTGTATCCTTGAAGAAAATCTATCAAAATTACCCTCTTTGGAATTCTAAAGAGTTGTAATAACCTTTGGAGCTGACATCTTGGCCTAGAATGAGCGCAGGCCAAGAAGAACCCCTGTGAAGGCACTGCTCAGAAGGGACCTTGCTCTACGGATGGTAGAGGCAAATTCAAGACTCGTCCTGGTTACGTTTTTAGTCCTGTGAAACGGTCTGCCTTGCCCTCGGGCTTGCCTAAAGGACTGATGGGAAGCTCAGCTCACTGAGACAGCTCATCTCTGCACAACACTTGCGGCACCCATGGAGTCGAAAGTGTGCCGAGATCGCGATGTTTGCTTAAAATTGTAAATGCTGAACCACAGGAGACCCCAGCTTCAGTAACGATGGTGTCAATAACAACTCTGCGGTCTTTTCCCACCTGTAAGACGTCAGTCACAATTTCATGGCGACTGACAGTTTTCTCTCTCTCGGCTCATTTTGAGACCTTCCTGACCTTCCTTAAAACCCTCGATTTATGTAACAATGTTTGCTTTACGCAGTGCAGCCATCATTCCTGTAAAAGTATTGCAAGCCTTCAATGATTTGGGAAGGTGTCCACTTGAGTTTTGTTAAAAGTTGGATATCAGCCCTGACCTCAAAATCATTTTCCCCTCCTGTTAGAAGGCACCATAACAAGACTGTGCCATGTGTTTTACTGAGAGGACCTGTCTGCAGCCACCCACTGATGGCAGAGCCGTGTTTAAACCTGCTTTGTTCACAATAAACCTGGGATGTAGGAAGGGCCCCCTCGTAGCCGCACTTTTTGGCTTACCCAGGTACATCCATCATCTGCTTGGGGGTATGGGAAAGATTTTCTCCGGGCAATGGTAATACTAAGTGAATTTATGTGAGTCGCACCACCTAGGCCGGGGGTTAGCAAACTGCCTCTCTCGAGCCACATGCCGCTCTTTCGATACATGCATGTGGCTCTCAAGAAAAATTTTAAATAATTTCAGGATAGTACTCAGATAATGGTATCTCAATTGTTTGTAAAACGCTATTTCTGGCTTTCAAATAATTTTAAAATTGTTGTGAGGGACAGAATTGGCTCTTCTGTCTCAAACGTTTGCAGACCCCTGATCTAGGCCGCCATTTTTTCTCGTTTAAATCCCCTGATAACACATAGTTCGTCCAGTCAGATTCCCCCATGTACCTCTGGGGATCTAGCTTCTCAGGCTGTAGAGATGGTTACCAGGCTTTCATGAAGTAACCCACTTTCCCCCTGATCCCTATCTAATGGCTTGCTGATTATTCGGAACGGTTTCTGTGAAGATCGTTTCAGCATAACATGCTCGCCAGTGGAATTCTTTATTCCCAGGGATATCTGTGGCATTTCACCATTCATATTCTGCAAGCCTTTGGTCACAGCTATAAGCTGAAACTGTCCGACCTAACTGCATAATGACGGAACCTGGATGTAGGGAACATGCTGCTAACAGCTATTCAAAGGGAGGAAAGGTTAGGCTGGTCGTTTGGAGCTCCCTGGTTGCAAGTGAGTGATATGGTTTTCTACTATAATAGACGGCGGCCTTGGGGGAAGTATGTAACTGTACTGCTCAGCACTGTAATGAATCCATCAATTTATGCTTTTACCATCAAACGATGTAAAAAATGCACAGAACTTTAATAAACCAGTACTACATGGGTCGTTTTACGAAGACATACATGAATATAGAAGAAAGAATTGTTTTAGTCACACGCATTCAAGGACTATTTCAAGTTATATGCTTTATCATTGTTATGTCACAGCTTTCTCATTGCACAATTCTTGTGTAAAATTTCAATGAGTACCTGGAATAATTATTCTCCAAGAACTTACACAACTATCTAATTTTTCAGCAGAGCAATATGAAACATGTACAGATACTCTCATACTTTCAACAATTTAGTGTAATTTGATGTGTTGTTTTGTGCATATCCAAAAAATTTCCAACAAGTTTTTCCAGGAAAACTGCCAGATTTTAAGTAGTTTTATGGCACATTTAAATAAGTGCAAGGTCTGTGTACTCATTTTTCCCGCCCCCGCCCAGCTGAGGCCAGTTTGCCCCATTCACTATTGATTAAAGCACGTCACCTGGTCAAATCTATCTTCTGGGGAGTGCGGAGTGCACTCCCTGCCGATGTCCAGGAAAGGCAAGACAAGGGCAATGCCAGCTAGTCATGCTACTCCGCTACCTGAGACGTAAGAGGAAGTTACGTTCAAAGCGCTCTTGATTGCACAAATGAATATTTTATGGATTTCTGCTTTATAACAAATTGCTGGTTGACTTGGGTTTTCTGAACTATTTTTTGAAGACAGTCTCAATATGCCATAAAATACATAATTTGTCATTTGAAAACTCTTTGTTGCTCAGAGAACTTTTCAACAATAATGACAATTTTCCCAGGAACCAATCATTCACTTTCCTGCTGGTCTCTCTTCCAGTCCATGACTGTCATCACAATCTAAATATAGTAGAAACCCAGTGCTCGACCGCATCAGTACTCGACATAATCCGATTTCGACGGGAAATGTTGAGAAAAATTGGCATCGGAGCTTGAGCAAAACATCGGAATCCGACCTGACGCACGTGATTTTTGTAAACAAAAGCAGTTCAAGTTTCGGTCACGCAGCGATAGTTGGCGTTGTTAGTACGTGTTGTTTAAGCCTTTTGCAGCTGTGTGGCAAGTGTTTTGCTATTCTTAGTTTTTATGGCTCTTTCTACCGTTTTTAGATTTTAAAAAAACATGGGTCCTAAGAAAGAGTTTTTTGAAAAGAATCATGATAAGGAACTGGTTAACTATATTATCAATATTGTTGATCATAATTTAGCAAACCTTTTTAAAAAACAGTTAAGGAAAGACCAACAGCAGACTACATTATATATATATATAAACTGTAGTTGTTGTGTTTCTTATTTAAATACTATTATTTAACTCTGAATGTATTTACTTCGAAATTTGTGTAATGTTCTGTATAAAAAGGCAAGGTTCGGGTAAAAACTGGTGGTCGAGAACGGATTAATCCATTTTCAGTTATTTCTTATGGGAAAAATTGATTCAGAACTCGACTGCATCGCATCCCGAGGCTTCTTCTAGAAGGGGTTAGCGTCACGGTCCAGGTCCCACTGTACTGCACCTGCTAGTGTGCTGTAGTCATTCCATACTGCTACAGTGGTGGATGCTCGTGGGATACGTACAATGGAGATTTTCACTCAAATCAGTGTCTAGAGTATCTAATCTAAAGTCAAGCCAAACCTCCTGCAGTCCAGTCCGTTTCGACTCTTCAAAGCAATCCTACAGGGCAGGGTGAAAGCCTGCGCAGGTGAGTTTACAAGGAGACCATCTCTACAGAACCAGGGGACGCCAGCTTCTGCCTGCGCAGCTGCTGTTGGGTTGGTACCAGAGACCTTTTCTGTTTACCAGCCAAACTTTCCAACCACCAGTGCTCCTTCTAGAAAATACAGTCATCCTTTTCTAAATTCAAATATGCATTCAATCCAATTCCCACCTTTCACTCTTATTTAAAGAAGATAAGCCAATCCTTAGAGCACCTGTAAAAAACTCTTGAATCCTTGGGTTATTTCCTAAAAGGACAATGGATCTTGGGGGGGGGGGGGGCGGGAACTACCTATTTTTAAGGAAGTCAATCTCAAGGTATCATGTATTCAAACATAACAAGCACACTGAAAATTCTGGAGATAGAAAATAGAGACCAGCTGAAGGACGTATGGCTGTTAAATAGTTCAAATCATGTGATTATAGCTAATGGTGTCAAGTTTTTAAAGTACTGTATTTCAAGGAGGTTAATTTGAATATAAAAGTATGTTTTACAAAATCAAGAGCTGAGGACATGACACAGTAAGGTAAGATAAGCCTGCATTTTGTGAAATTTATTCTGCAGATTCCGTTTAATGGCAAGTTCCTTGTTCTCGTAAATAAAATAAATACATGAAAATTAATGCTTCAAAGATTTTCACAATAAATAAGCAAATGAATAATACCTGTACTGAACTTTAAGGTGCTGAAACACCTAGCTCAACTCTGAATGGTGACTATTAATGGAAGACAAGAAAAACAAAAATGCACATTCAAAATTGAGCCATTGCCAAGAAAATGACATTCAGAAAATTTATAGTGGTTTAGGAAAAATTTGGAGGTTGCTGCAGGGAATCTACTAACACTTACTACACACAGGCAAAAAAAAAAAAAAAATATATATATATATATATATGTTTGGTATGTTTAAATGTGTCCTACCTTTAGTCTGACAGCATCACCGTCTTCCTCAAGCTTTCCTTCTTCAATAACTGCCAGAGACCCTCCTTCTGGTTGTTTCGACTCCTCTTGCTCCTCTTGGCTGGCTGTTTCTTCTATCCTACTTTGATCTTGATCTGTGGTAATGTCAGTTACTGCAGAAGCAAGTCGTTCTGCTTTTAACGGTCTTAGAGTAGAGCACAGTGGAGTGACGTGATCGTAGTGGGTATGTAGGAGTCTTAGCGCAATGTCACAGGTTGCTAGCATCCTGGGGATTTCAAATCCAACCTGGGTTCCAGAGAATTTGATACTTTTGTACCTGTTAGTAATTAATTTTAACACATAAGACGAGGCCCTGGGAAACTCTAGATCTGCTGCAAGCACAAGGATATACCTAATCACTATGTCTCTCTACTTTAATTTCATTCTAGTTTTGAGTCACACCCTACTTGCTCTCTGTGTCGCATTTGTTGCACCTGGTTGCCAATGGCTTCTTTCTCAAAATACTCTGCTGGGCTCCAGGGCTCCATACTTTTTCCTCCACCTGTGGCAACTCTATCCCAGTTTGTAAAACATCATCCTACTCATCCCCTCAGTGTTAATATCACTCAGTCCAAAGTTCTTTTCTTCACCTTACACACAATATCCCTGGGATGTTCTCTAAAGCAAACTCACTGCCATTGAAGGGGTGCTGACTCATAGTGACCCTATAGGACAGGGTAGAACTGCCCCTGTGAGTTTCCCAGACTATAACTCTTTACAGGAGTAGAAAGCCTCCTCTTTCTCTTGAGGAGCGGCTGGTGGTTTTGAACCGCTGTCCTTGCTGTTAGTGACCCAGTGTGTAATTACTTCAATTACTATTTAAATCAGAAGTTTTAATGTGAGTCCTAGGATTCCTTGTGTGAAGTTAAAAACTCACACAAAGTTTTTAAGATGCATTCTATGGCTCCTGGTGTGAGGTGGTGGGAAAAGATATCTCTGGATGAACTTAACTCAAAAAAATGGCCTTACATCTCTGTCAGCATATGGAAATTATTTGGTGCCTGAAGGAGTCTATGATTCCCCCCAAATTAAGAACCATTTGTTGATGACTCCCAAAGTATATGCCCAGTTTTCTTCTAATGCCTTCAAACAGTTATCCTGTGATATCTCATAGATAAAGCAAAGTCAACAAGTTTAACCCTCAATTTACCATCTGTACAAGCACAACTAAACTAAAACTTATTCTGCCTCCATGATTCCTTATTTTAGTAAAAGACATTACCTACGGTACTTCTTTTCTTAAACCTGAGTGGTTAACACAGGCTTGTTCGTATAATTTTTATTCTTTTAAAAGAATACAGATTTATCTGCTTTATTCTTTGGTAAGTTATAATTTTACAATGAAAAGGAACAATGCATTGTGTCTTTTATTATAATTAAAGCCACAGAGTAGCAAATTAGAACTTAGGAATTTTTCATTCCTTCCCTTTGTCAAATATGGAAAGAAAAGTAGGAATTTCCTATGTCATCTAACTAGTCCTTTCAGAGCTGGGATTAGAATGGTAGCCTCTTAATTTTCATTTGGTAATTTTTCCTTAAAACTCTTTGACCTCCTGTGTGATCATGAGGTGTCAATGGGATCAGTTATCAGGCATTAAAAACTCCCCCCCAAAATCATATTGATGTGAATGAAGGGGAGGGGGAAGTGGAGTCTCAAAGCCCATCTGTAGACAATTGGACATCTCCTTACAGAAAGGTCACAAGGAAGAGACAAGCCAGTCAGGGTGCAGTATAGCACCAATGAAACACACAACTTTCCTTTAGTTCTTTAATGCTTCCTCCCCCCCAGCCCCACCCCACTATCATGACCCCAATTCTATCTGACAAATCTGGCTAGATCAGAGCATGTACACTGGTACAGATAAGAGCTTGCAACACAGGGAATCCAGGACAGAGAAACCCCTCAGGACCAATAATGAGAGTAGCAATACCAGGAGGGGAAGGTGAGGGGAAGGGAGAAAGGAGGAACCCATCACAATGATCTACATATAACCCCCTCCCAGGGGGACGGACAACAGAAAAGTGGGTGAAGGGAGACAGCGGTCAGTCTAAGACATGAAAAAAACTTTTGATAAATTAACAATGATGCATGAGGGAGGGGATGAGCTGATACCAAAGGCTCAAGGAGAAAGAAAATGTTATGAAAATTATGGCAACATATGTACAAATGTGCTTGACACAATTGATGTATGGATGGATTGTGATAAGAGCTGTGAGAGCCCCCAATAAAACCATTAAAACAATGATTTGCCCTGAGTCAATTTGAACTGTTTGAGATTAAGCAGTAACCAAGTGACGATGAATTTGTCATTCTCACCATTATTCCCTAGAGACAGGTTGGTTTGTTGAAAACCACTGGGGAAACCTCACTTTAATATCTTAAAAATTGTAAAAATGAACATGCATTCTATGTAACAGTTAACAAAGATTGTGTGTGTGTGTGTCTGCATGTGTGTCTTTTAAGTTCCAGATTGCCACGTCAAAGAACCTACATCTTCTCCTTGGGTATTGATTTTATGTTCTAGGGGTGGAGGAGCAGGACGATGGGGAGAGATCTGATATTGATTGAATGTAGACTAGTACTAGGGGCCATGCTATGATGTTTACATACATTGTTTAATCTTTAATCCTATCAAGTTATATGAGCATCATTTTACTGAGACTAAACCTGAAGTTCAACACAGTTAAATAAGGTGCCCAAGGTAAATGGCAAGTCTTGAATTCAGACCCCAATCAGCCCACTTCCTAATGTGTTGTTATGCAGCTAGCCTTCTTGCCTGGCAGTCACGATGGCCCTAATGTCTTTTGTGTCCAGGGAAAACAGCACCATGGGAATACCTTGGGTTCTTCTTGAGGTTTGCCCACACATAAAGAGTAACATTTTCATCTTGAATAATTTTTTCCATATTTCCACTGTCCAGATCTGCCAAAGTACTAGCTTGCTATAAGATAAAGAAACCATTAAAGGGGGTTAGAGGTCTAATAAATCATGCCATTTATGTTACTTCATCATGTATATCTTGGATTCCCTTTATTTCCTAGGGTAACCTGGGTGAAGATTAAAAAAAAAAAAAAAGATTGTATTACAATCAGTCAGACTGCCTTCTGGCCGACCCCCTACTAAGGATTTTAATTTCCAACCCTAGCAACTTCTCAGCAGGGGCCACACAGGCGTGAGAACGGCTCCTCTTGTCAAAACGCAGATTCTGATTCAGTACATAGGAGGTGAAAGTGCAAATCCTCAGCAGGGGGTCACACCACAACACACCTGAATCAAAATGACCAAGAATTTTTTTAATGTCCCTAAGGGATATAAATACATTTATGTAATTGAACAGCCTTTCCTTTTTCTACTTTGCTTCTCCTAAAAATGTTTAAGGATTTAAGTTGCTCCTATATTACCAGTCAACGTTTGTGGACGATACCATTATCTTTTCCCAAACTTAACATTACAATCATCACACTTCATTTTAAATGTACACAAGCCTCTTTATCTATACTTTATCAAAATGTGGGCTTCACGACTGTAAAAGTTAGCCTATTTCTGAATATATCAAGTGCAGAAGGCAACATATCTAGCTGAAGGAGTTTGGAAAAGGCATGTGTTTTACTAGTCTCATACTTGATATCTGATGTTCAATATACAGTTTAAGGAGGTTCTTTTACCTCACATGCCCCAGGCCTGAAATCAACCTTTTACGACAATTAGTCCTGCTTCTTTTTTAGGAAATAAAAAGAAACCTGCTTCAGATTGATATTTCCATTTCAAATTTAACATGCCATGAGTTTTTTCCTAATCTTTTATATTTTCTCTTGTCGTGAAAATCTTGATAGTAATCCTAACACATTCCCTTGCCTTTTCAATTTACATAAAATAGTTGCCAGAAGTGGTATCGACATCACTGCACCAATAAGCTCAGTGGCGTGTGAGCCGCCTTTGCTGTCCTGTTTCCCTCCCCTCACCAAGACTTTGGTCCACCTCCCAACGGCCAAAAGTACAAACTTAGACTGGGTTCTGATACAAAAATCCACCTGAAACAAAATTCAAACAGCTTAAAAAGATCTTCATAAAGAAGTAGGGACAATTTAAAAATGGAGGTGATGTTAAGGAACATGACAGAGTTACCACCTTTTTTAGATCTAATAATAGTTTTGTGGTTATTTGCAGATTATCATGAGTGTTGGCATATTTGAAAGAAAAGTATCATAATAGCTACAATTTTCGAATAATACCCACTGTTATAGGGCTGATTCTAACTCATAGAGACCCTATAGGAAATGCTCAATTTTCAAATAATACCCACTGTTATAGGGCTGATTCTAACTATAGAGACCCTATAGGAAATGCTCCATAGGCTTTCCAAGACTGTTCAACTTTTCAGAAGCAGACAGTCTTCTCTCCTTCCCCTGGACCACTGACAGCGCAGTGAACATGCCATGCTAACCCACCGTGCTGCCAGGGTTGACTGGGGGAAGGTAGAGAAATCAAGCAACTATTACAAAACCTTTTAAAATTGCTGAATTTAGAGAGGATATGGGAGCTCATGGTACTGTTCTTTCAACTTTTCTTTGTTTCTTTTCCAGCTTGAAAAAAGTTGAGAAAAATAGAGAGACTACACTCATCATAATCTTGTCCAACTGATCTATCTAGTGTGAATTTATGCAAGTTTGGGAATTTATTTTCAAAGTGGACCTTGGTAGGTATAAGGAAAAACTAGACTTAGTAAAAAAGTAAAATATTGGCAGCTGTTAAAGCTGCCTAAATGCATTTGCTTTATATTATCCGACTAACTTTTCCACAACTTTAATCTCTCAAAAAAAGAATGAAAAGTGATACTGGATTATTTTATTATGTCCATTAAATTTCAACTCTTACAAAGATAAAATAATGTGCGACTGAACGGTGACACTTACTCTGAGAAGCAGTCCTGTGGCGACATTAAACTTAGCGTGGAGGAGCTCCTTTAATTCTTCAATTGACCCTTCATACTGTTTCACATTTTTATCTTGCAAATCATATGATGGGGTTTCCAGCAAAATTAATGTCAGTTTCTCAATTAACTAAAAAGTAGAAAAATATTTGCAAAGAATCAAAGAAAAGGGGGAAAGGGAACGTTCTGCCAACTGGAAGCAATCTTATGCCAGTAAAACATAAAAAATTCTTTCCTGTATTAATTCTGTAATTTAGATCACAGAAAAAGAAATATTTCCTCCCAACACTCTTACATGAAATTTTCAATGACATGTAACAGAGTTGTAAAGACATTATGTTATCATTACTGAGTTGATAGAAATGTTACCATTTCTTGTAACCTAAGGCTGTGGAATTGTAGCTCTAACAGCATGGAGGCGGGGAATAAGAAAAGGAAAAAAGGAACAAAATAATTTCTAACATTTACTGAGCTCTTACTAAACGCTTTATATGTTTTATTCAATTTAACTCTGATTACAACCCTATGAGGTAGATGCTGTTTACTGTGCTCATTTTACAAATGAGGAGACAGAGGCACAGCATGATCAAGCAACAGCTAGTAAGTGGCAAAGTGGAAATTTCAACATGGACACAGGCAATACATCTAAAAAGTATAAATTAAGCACTCTACTTCTCTGCTGGGTTCATGAATTAATATCCATGGCCACAAAAGTCTTAGAGACCACACTTAAGATTATGGAGTTTATTAGAGAAGTTATTAAATTATAATTCAGGCTTAGAAATGTTCAGGGTACAGTTCTTTGGTGAGGACAGCTTAATCCCTGCTATGCCGCAAGGCAAGCCTCTCTCTGACTCTCAACCTTTTGGCCTGCCTCTGCCATGCTCAGGCAATGTTACAAAGCTCTTCTACAACTGGCTACAATGCCCGAAGGGCACACCATGCTCATAAGCCTCGGCCCAAAGGCACTCAACTCTAGTTCTGTGGTTCTGCAAACCTAGGTTTTCCCAGCGAAGTGCCTAGAAGCATTCAGCTCTACGCCTGACCCTGCAAGCATGGCTCCTGCCCAAAGGCGGAACTCAGCTCTACCCACTCTGGGCTGGGAGGCCCATCACTCTGTCTTGTGTTCTGGTTCCTGGTTCTGTTGCTGCTCTGCCATTCCTTTGGCGTCACAGCTTTCTGCCTCGTGGATGTAGCTGGCTCAATGTGCAGGAATCTCGGTGTTTAAAGGGCACACTTCACTTCTGGCTCTTCTTAATGGTAGTGAGGCACCCTCCTCTGCTTCTGAGACGGCTCATGTTGTACCCAGCAGGAGGGCAAAGTGGACCAATTCCCACGTTAGAGTTCACAACCCGTGGACAACTACAACTAAATCATAAAATCCTGTCAGCATCTTCCCTCAACTCCGCAAGTAAGGAGGAAATACACCCAATCCACACTGCCACCACCACCACACAACTAAATTATATAATCCTGTCAGCATCTTCCCTCAACTCCGCAAGTAAGGAGGAAATACACCCAATCCACACTGCCACCACCACCACACCCCTTTCCAAGTTGTTTTGGGGGAATTACGACAACTGTGGCTAGAAGAGCCACACTAAGTAATTCACTGGATCAGGGGAAGCCTCCCTGGTAAAAAGATCCACAACAAAGAGCACTTGTATAATGAACTTGTAGGTGTCCCTAATTGCTCACATGTATGGGAGACTCTTTGGGTTTTTGAAGTTAGAATAAGACTCACCTTTTCTCAGTAGGGATTCAGAAGACACTTCAGGGAAGTTATTCGATCCATGTCTCTTCATGTGTAAAACAAATCTAATATTCTTATTCATCTTAAATCAGTCGATATATTGTTCTGAATTAAACAGAGTGCCTAGTACTTAGTAAGCACTCAATAAATATCAACTGCAGTCATCTCCTTAAAGAATTACGAAGTTAAAATTTCATCTCCATTATATGTACCTCTAAGTTTAGATTTTCAAATTTGGAATCTGGAGTCACACTATTTTATAGCAACACGGAGATGCTAATCACAGCAATGGTGACAAGCAGCAAAAGCACCCGAGGTTAATAACAGAAACAAGAGGAGCATCATCCAATTAGTTCCATTATTATGTCAGTGTGCATAGGTGTGGATTGCTTCCTACTTATACTGGGGATTCTCTGGGCTCCTGAATATGAGGATTAATAGCTTATAAATTCTGGAAAATTATTAACTAGTATCTATTTGAATATTGCTTCTCCTCCATTCGATATCTCCTTCTGGTATTCCTTTTCAATGTAATTGTAGCTTTTCTTTTTCATTAGACATGTTTATTAACTGCTCTTTCATATTTGTCATATTTTTATATTTCTATGCTGCATTCTGGAACATTCTTCCAACTCAACTGAGGCACCTTTTACCTCTTCAGTTGCACTTACTATTTAGCTTAGTCACTAGTTTCGGTTAGTAAAACTTTCGTTTCTGTCATTACTGTTTCTTCTTCAGTTCTTTCAGAATCCGCTTCTTTAAACACATCAATACATTTACATTCTGAACTCACTCGTTCTAACATTTATAGTATTTTTAATTGTGATCCTGGGTTTGGTGTTTCTGATGGCTCCTGGATTGTTTTCATTCCATCCTCCCCACCCCTCCCCTTCCTGCCTCTGTCCTCTCCTAGAGGAGCCCTGGTGGTGTAGTGTTTATGGGTTGGGCTGCTAACCTCAAGGTCAGAAGTTCAAAACCACCAGTCATTCTGAGGAAGAAAGACGAGGCTTTCTACTCCATAAAGTGTTAAAGTCTTGGAAACCCACAGGGCCCAGTCTACCCTGCCCTATAAGGCTACTGTGAGTCAGCATCAATTCAGCGGCAGTGAGTGAGTGAGCTTGACAGGTCAGAATTGACTCAGTGGTAGTGGGCTTCACTGTTGAGAGGTAGCAGACACTCTCTGGGAAGTCACTGCTTCAGGATTTGCTGACTCTTCTAAACTATTTTATGCCCTTTGGGATTTTCCCTTACATTTAATTGAGCTAGGCAGTGCATTTAAATGTTATTATTGTTGTTATTATTATTATTATAGCCAGAATTTTAAAGCATTCTAACATCATAAAATGGAAACTTCTCAGGCTGGTCTAACTCACTTGCCGAAATGAGGATCTTCTGATTCATTTTTTTCTAATTATTAATAAATCATTTTATTGGCGACTCTTACAGCTCTTATAACAATTCACACATCAGTTGTACCAAACATCTTCTGATTCATCTTTGTATTCAAGTGTCTAAAAGGGTACGGTACCTGGCCCACAGTAAACCTTAGAAACATTTTTCCTGAATTACTGAATAGTCAACCATTTCAGTTGAGGAAAAAAAAAAAATCAATGAGTGTTGTATTTTCCCATCTCCTCCCTCTGCCCCTGCCACTGCAATACAAAAATGATCTACATAAGTATATACTGCTTGATTTTTTTTTTAAAAATGGGTTACCTTACAACCCAGCAATTCCACTCCTGTACATATACCCAGAAGAAATAAGAAAACAGAACACGACCAGACATCTGCGCTCCAATATTCATTGCAGCACAGTTCACAATTGCAAAGAATTGGAAACAGCCTAAATGTCCCCCAGGAGACTAATGGATTAAAAATTCTGGTATATTCACATGATAGTACATATCCCTAAAAAATAGTGCTGAAAAGGTGAAGCACCTTGTCTCGTGGAAAGGGTTGGAGGATACTATGCTGAGTGAAGTTAGCCAAGCAAAAAGGACAAGTACAGCATGTGCCCACTGAGGTCAGTCCAAACAACAGAAAGGGCGTAGAGATAAATGCACATAACTCACAGTTTCTGGGCTGAGGATCAGACTCTCTGGCAAGACCCAGACCAAATGCAATGATGCATACGCCATCAAAGATAAATAATCTACAAAAGAATGCAGATAGCACCTGTGCAGAAAGACATCTCCCCTCACCCCTCATATGCCTTTATGTGCCCCCAACAGATGGCAATGGGGGAACAAGGCACTAATCCACCCAAGAGGACGATGTTTATGTCTCCCCAGGAAAAGGAGAGAGCAGACCTCATTCTGGTTTACCAATGCTAGAGGGCAATGTCCCTACTTGAGCAGTTCGTTCAGAGAGGACTGCTGGGCAGTCCTCAGCTCAAGACATGACGTCCCCTCCCTAAATGACAGTGCTACAGAGGACAGCCCTAAGACATAGTTCAGGGAGAATGGCCAGTCTGACTGGCACACATGGGGGTAAACCAAGAGGGGAGTGCAATAGACCAGGAATGGGAGCAAAGCCACAAAGTCCCCGAGGAATTCCGATTGGGTGGGTGGGTGGGGGGACTGAGGGGTTGGAGGTAGGGGTGCTCAGCACTGCATCTGAACTGGTTGGGGGTTACTCATAAGGGGGCCACCTGGGAAGCCTAAAGGTGTAAAGGGGTGCAGAGGCAAAAGTCCGCTCCATCCTTGATGGCAGGAAGAGCAATGGGAACTTGTAGGAGGCGTGGCTTTTGGACACGAAGGCTGAGGACTAAAAGGGATCAGTGCTGTTAGGAAGCAGGTCCGGGATATGGAACCCGGAAAGAAGGAGATTGGGCTGATGGATTATAACAGGTCCTGCTCGCTACTTAACAGAGAGATTCATCTATTCTGGATCAGGACACCAGTTAGACTTGGAACTATTTGTATGTTCTTCCTCTCTTTTTTGTGGGGAGGGGGTGTTTATCTATATAAGATGGGCAGAATAAGCAAGCCCAAGGAGACAGTGACGAGACCCACGGTTGGAGCTGGGGCACAGGAAGGGAGGTGCGGGGGGGAGGTGAGTGATGAGCCAATAACAACAGAGACAGAAGAGAGCAAGGGTTATAGTGTTTAATCAATTGAAAGGTATCTGAGAGGTGAAAGATGGGTAAGCATGATAGTGGGGCAGCAGGAAAGGAGAAAGAAAAGTAAAAATTATATATAGGTATAAATATAGATCTATATCTATGTAAATATATAAAGAGGTGTATCTGTCTATATATGTACATATATGTAAATACAACAAGGAAGCAGATGGACTTTGGGTCTCTACTTAAATCTTACCTCAGTACAAGAATGGTTTGTTCTAATAATGTGGCACTATATGACACTCACCTTCCTGACGTGATCTCTGAAGACAAAAGGGGGGCATAAGCAAATGTGAAGAAAGCTGTTGGTGTCCAGCAATTTAAAGATAAAGCATCTGGGGTCTTAAAGACTTGGAGTTAAACAAGCAACCATCTAGCAGGGAAGCAACTAAGCCCACATGGAAGAAGCACACCAGCCTGTGTGATCATGAGGTGTCAATGGGAATAGGTATCAGAAGTTCAAAAAATAAGCAATCAAACTGATGATAAGGAGCATGGACAAAGTGGAGACCCCAAATCCACCTGTAAGATAATTGGGCAGTCCCTCACAGAAGGGCCACATGGAAGGGATGATAAATCCAGGGTGCAGTATAGCTCTGATGAAATGTATAACCTCTAGTTCTTTAACATTTCCTCCCCTTACTATCATGGTCTTTGTTTTACCACATTAACCTTGTTAGACCTCCATATGTCATTTGTATAATTAAGAGCATTTGATGCATGAAAGCCAAGCTAGATAAACCTTCAGAAATAGTAATGGGAGTAATGATTCCCTGAGGATAATGGAAGAGGGGTAGGGGGAGCTGATAGCAAGGATGACTGTATAACCCCATTCGAGGGGAGCTAATAATAGAATTATAGGTGAATGGATATATTGGATGGGGTAAGATATGGCAAAAACAAACAAAAGATAATAATATATAAGAATAATAAGGGTTCTTGGGGGTAGGGGGGGAAGGAGGGAATAAGAAAATGTTTGGAAACTGATTGTGGTAGCAATTGTACAATTATGCTTCATCTAATTGAACCATGGAATGTTAAAATATCTGTAAGAGCTCCAAAATAAAATGATTAATTAAAAAAAATTAAGCTGTCATATAGGTCATGATTTACATGTTGTTATTCTGATCTTATAGACAGTGACAAGGGGGTTTTAGAAGTTGTAAAAATAAAAATGAACACACCACCAAGCACTATTTTAAATAGCCATCCTCAATAAGTTGAAGTGTTATTAAGGAACAAATCATAAATTCATTTTTTCTACTTTTAGAGTTAATATCAGACGATTAATAATTTAAATCACTTAAAATCATAGGATAATATTTATACACTTACATTTAGCACTAGTTTACTCTTCTGAATTACTTCCTCAAAGGTCTCACTTGTTTCCTCTTTCCACAAACTAATGAAAGTATTCATTTCTTGGGGTACTGAGGGATCAGGACTTCCATCACATTGAATGTAATGTTTCCACTGTGGAGTAGAAATGTTTCAAGGTTCACACTGAGGTATATTCAATCATAGAAGAAAGAGACTTCTTTTTGAAGTATGAGGTTTCTTAAACCATGTTTTTTCAACGTAGGCAAAATATCATGGTACAACTTTAATTAGTGACTTGAGATATCACTAAAATATCCGAATTCCTCTTTATGAGACAAGTTTCTAATTCTCAACAATTCTGATCAATAGAAATTGTATTTATTTTTAAAACACACTATTTTTAGGAGTTAGCTTTGTTTTCCCCGCTAAATTTGCAAAATTTGCAAAAGCCAATATTGGCTTAATTTCTATATCCTCTATTATGACTAATTGCTAATCACTCTTGGACTTCTAAAACGAGTTCTTCCATTCATTTCGTATTCTGTACATGTTGTTATATGTTTCTATTCATATTATACTTAGAAGATTTCACAAAAAATACACCACAATCTCCCTTTTCCTTATTATTAGAGGGTTTCATTGTCCCCTGATAATCATCTATATTGTTTCCAAAGGTAAATTGTTTTGAGTCACATTCGAAATGCATTAAGCACAACCATGCAATCAGAGTCAAATGGTATCGTTTGTTTTTAGGATCGCGATAAATACTGAAAAATTGCATTGGATAAACCTTTATGTACTTTTTCATTAAAAATATGAGAATACTTGTCAGATGAGTATTTTTTTAGCACATACATTTAAAGTTTCTTGAGACTACAACTCCCTCTAGTGGTAACTAAGTATTAGCTTTAAAAAAATGTATATCAATTTTACCTGAGAAAGTAATCTATTTTCTTTTTTTAATTTCTCTGCTTCAAGATAACACTCTTCTAAAAAATGAAGTTCTTCAAGTTCTTCTTTTCTCCTTTCTAGATCCTGTTACATGGAGATAGATAAGCATGATCTGCTCTTTCATGTTAGCTTTACGTTTCACAAGTACCATCTAAATTTTACATATGCACATATAGACATATCCAAAATGACTACTATAGTTAGTTTGAATGTACTTACTAGTTCCAGAAGGATCCATCTAAAATATTGCTTTATAAAATGTAATACACAGACACCAGATAAGTCCTCAAGATTCTTTCTGAATCTGTAAGATCTGAACTATTTTCATAATCTATTAATGCATTATTTGCCTTTCCCACATGGTGAACTGTGATCGTTAAGTTTATTGTGCCAACTAGGCCAATAGGAACATGTGGGCGGAGCTTACTCAAGTCCCAGCTTGATTGGAGGATGACCGAAATTTAAAACAGCTGGCATCCCATCTCCCTCTTGCTCCCTAGTTCTCTGCCTCACCCTGTGTGCTACACTACCTGTGGATCTTGTGGCTAGAGCTTGAGGCTGGTGGATCCTGCCGCCTTGCATTGCTTCAGTTTGAGATCCCATCAGGGCCTGCTTGCCTAAGCTCCTGAGCTACTGACTTGTGACCCACCCTGCTCTCTGCTGCCTGTGGGCAGACTCTGCCTGCCTTACCTGAGGGAAGACTCCACCATCTGCTTACTTGACCTTGGACCAGGCAGCCCACGTGAACTGAAGGACTTCCAGTATATTAACTGTTGCATGAAAGTGAGTCAATCTGAGCCCTCTGTATTGCTGTATGGGCTAATTAGCTGTTATATTCCTTCTTGCTGTATAAACCTTATATAGATATAATCATAAGTGTCCTGGTTTTGTTCTCTAGAGAACCCTGCCTAACACATGAACATTTGTATTGATGGTACAAAAATAGTAAAATTGGTAACACCTTAGCATAAAATAAGGCAGTGGTCATAATTTGTACTGGTAGTTGTATTCTTCTAAGGGTACGCTTGAGGGCAAGGAATGAGAAGTGGGAGATGGAGTGGTTGGAGAGTTGGGCAATATGGGAGACAGGAGCTATCTTTATATGACAATGACTTTGATGAAGATAGTATTTTCCTTTGCTATGTGCTATGTAGCAATACTGCCTTCAGAAACACATGCAATTTGTTAAAGTATCCCCCATCTCAGTCTACATACTTTCTGAAGGCAGAGCTTAAATCTCTCTAGCTCTTCTCCAAAGAGATCTGCATTCTTGGATTGATACCAGGTCAAAGCAGCAGTGTGGGTATCCCCGAGGGTCTCAACGAACATTCCTTTCAAAGTTTTTAAGTTTGGGGAACAAAAAGAAGTCCAAAGGGGCAGGATCAGTTCTGCAGAGTTTCTCAAGGAAAATTTTTAAGATGCTCGTTAGCCTCTCAGAATGAGCAGTTGCATTATTAAGCTACACTCGCCTATTTGTACATAAAATATCATTTTACTTAAAAGAACAAATGCCTTGCCTAGGTAGTCATGCATATTTCAGTACCTAGAAGATATTCTTTTGAAAATGAGCAAGTTGAGCCTGCCACTTCCAGGTAACAATGTAAAGTATTTCCTGTCAATGATAAAATTCAAGTGTTGAAATTAAAAAGTAGAATTTTCACAAGCTTGTGTCTACCAGTCTAAGCTTGACAAAGTCACACTGCCTAAAAATGGTTCTATTTTGCATGGAGATGATGATCCTAATGCATGCAATTTCTGATAGTGAGTAATGGAATGTATCCATATTGAGAGGGAAGCAGAATCAATGCATGGCATAAAAACGTGCACGGAGATGCGAGCTCTACTCGGCACAGAAGAGAGGTGAATGGATTTTGAAGGAACACAGCAAGAAATGTTCACTCATATGCTTTCAGATTCCATATTTAAAAACTACCTTCTGTTGAATTTCAGGATAGTATCAAAGAGGAATATACACAATCATCTGTAAAACTATTAAAATATTCCTTCCCTTTCCAACTACTTATGTGTGTGAGGCCAGATTCCCTTCATATACTTCGATCAAAACAACACATTGCAACAGATGGAATACTGAAGTACATACAGGGATACAGCTGTCTTCTGTTCAGCTACACATTCAAGAGATCCAGAAAATGTAAACAATGCCTCTAGTCTCACTAATATATTTTTAAATGTAGTTATTTTTAAATATGCTACACTAACATATCTATGTTTATTAATGTTTACTTTTTATCACTGTTTAATGTGCATTAAGGTAACAAATGTTTTAAAAGTTCATTTTCATTTCTAATATGGTATATGTTGTTCGTGTAAACCACATAAATAAACCAAAGCTCCTGTGGCCCTTAATCATTTCAATAGTTCAGTAGGATTTGACTAAAATGCTTGAGAATTACTGATCTAAAAAGTTCTGGTAAAAAAGAGATGTGAAACTATTAGAGGGCAGGTAGAATTCAAGTGACACTTGCACAGCATATGTGGGGACTGTGTGTGCGTTCAAGTAAAAAGCATCAAAATATTACTATAAAATGATAGAAACCTTTATTTATCAAAATGGTAAGCTATTGTTTCTGAACATATCCATCGTGGTCTATACACTTTCTGAAGGCAACGCTTACATCTCTCTAACCTTTCTCCAAAGAAATCTGCATTCTTGGATTGATACCAGGTCAAAACAGCAGCTTGGGTATCTTCAAGGGACTCAAATAGTGTTCCTTTTCAAAGCTTTGTAAGTTTGGGGAACAAAGAGAAATCCGAAGGGCCGAAATCATTTCTGCAGAGTTTCCTAAGGGAAATTTGCACGACAGCTCTTATTAGCCGCTAAGAATGAGCAGTCGCACTGTCGTGACAAACGATTCCTCAGCACAACTTTCCTAGCTTTTTTTTCTCACTGATGCAGTTTTCAATTTTCTTAACACTTTTTTTTGTAATAAGCCCCCGTGATCATTCTGTGTCCTTTTCACGATTACTCCTGGAGAATTAAAAACAAACAAAAACAACAACAACAACAAAATCACTGTAACCTGTGATCTCTCTGTTTAGAGTTCATCTTTGAGGTCTTGCCAACTATATGCTTGATGATTCTGAAAACTGTTTTATGTGAGGCAGCATTCCGATAAATCTCCTGTAAAGCTTCAATGATTTGCCAAGGTGTCCACTTGAGTTTTGGTCAATGTTTGGTAGTGGCCCTGACCAACTAAAACAACTGTAATACTAAGAAAACTCAACTGCAGCCATCTATTGATCACAGAGGCATGTTTAAATGCTGTTGGTTGAGAAATAGCAGATGCATATAGGTATGGGAACCTTAGTAGCAACATTTTTACTTACCCTTGTGTTTTGTGTGTGTGTGTATCTGTGCGTGTGCATGCCTCTCACATTGTCTGTACGAGAATTTGGGAACAGTAGCGTAATGGTTAAAAGAATCCCAAGCCATGACTCTGCCACCTATGAACGGCTCAATTTCTCTGTGCCTCAGTTCCCTCACTAATGAAGTAGGCATAATTAAGTACCATGTATAAAGTAATTAGGTATTTACTTTTGCTTCAAGTGCTTGCCATTTTTCTTTCTCAATACGTTTTGTCTCAAGTCTCTCCATTTCTTCTTTTTCGTGTTTCAAACGAGCTTCCTCTAAAGAACAACAACAAATTCTCAGTGAATAAGCCCCTATTTTTAAAGCATTTAAACTTAGTCCAAATATTTTTGAGATGTAGTTGTGTTCATAAGGGTCAGCAGACAGACCTGGAACTATCTGTCTCTCTCTTTTTCCCCCCACCCTATGTCTATCTATGTAAGATAGGCCAGACAAACAATCTCAAGGAGAAGATAAACTGGCGGTCCAGTGGGGGGTGGGGGACATGGGACAGGAGGGGGCAGGGCATGGGAGCAAGGAGCCAACAAACTGAGGAATAAGGGAACAACAAGAAATCTAAAATTGATGGCAAGGAGGGTGTATAATTCCTGGTCGCGTCTGATCAAGTGCAATGTATCCAAGAGGAATTACTGAGAGCTGAATGGAGGGTGATAGTGGGACAGGAGGAATGTGAAAGGAACTAGAGGAAAGAAGTAGGAGGTAAAATCTATTTATAGAGATGTAGGTATTATATATGTAAATATGTAAATTTATAATGAATGGGATAGAGGCCAATGTACATATATGTAAATATGTAAATTTATAATGAGTTAAGTATTAAGTTTTAAGTTAAGTATTAAGTTATAAGTATTAAGATAGCAGAAGGGCTTTGGGTCTCTACTCAGGGCCTCCCTAACACAAGAGTACTTTGTCCTAATAACCTGGCATTCTTTGATACTCACTTTCCTGAGATGATTGCTGAACACAAAATGGGCACAGAAGCACATGTGGTGAAGAAAATGGATGGTGCCCAGCTATCAAAAGATAATAGTGTTGGGGTCCTAAAGGCTTGAAGTTAAACAAGCAGCCATCTAGCAGGGAAGCAAATAAGCCCACATGGAATCAGCACACCTGTCAGTGCAATCATGAGGTGTCCACGGGATCAGGTGTGCTTCCATGTGGCCTTGGTTGGTGCCTCACTTTGATCTCTGCTTGTTTGAATCCACAAATGTTCTTAAAACTAAAAGCTACAACCATGTGAAATGATTTTGGGTATTTTTGCAATCATTTTTTGGTATTTTTATTAGAAAACACTTTTATTAATCTTTAATTGATATTTTGATGTAGATAAAAGTTCTGTTTTAATTTGACAAATAAATATTTTTTACACTAGAAGAACTTAGGGCACTGTATGGCTTGCTAGTAGACAGTTCCTATGTTTAATTTGTTTCAGAATTGGTATTGCACAATCAGAAGTCACTTTATCATTAAATATAAACACTTCAAGATAGTGCTCCTGGACTTAGAAAATTAAAATATAGTTAAATTTAAATATCAGATAAATAATGATGTTGGTTTATCCAAACTTCAAACTTAATTTAGCATCCTGTGTTGTATTTGGTAACGTTGCCTCAGAATTATCTGGAAGTGATTAGTGTGCACTAACTTAGATCTGACTGGTACTCCATTCAAGAGTAGTTATCTACTATAAGACAGATTAAATTAGAAAATAAACAATTTCAAAAATGCATTGACCCAATTACAGAAATGCTGATCTATGACTGGCACGAGCGCTATAGGAAACAGCATCACTCTGCATGATCCACACCTTCCTCTTTCAGTCGCCGCTCCTCCTCCTCTTGTAGCATCTTCAATCTTTCGGCCTTGGTGATTTTATTTTTCTTCTTGGCAGACTGAAGAAAGGTCACCCAAAAAAAGGAGGGTGGGGTGGGGAGGAAAGATTATTAACATGTAGCCAAATCAGTTAAAATTTCATCTCTGCAAATAGTAATCATAAAGTCCTTTGCTTTCAGGAAACCATTCTTTCACTCAGCAAATAAGGCTACCTATTGTGGGCAAAGGCCTGGCACTCTACATCTGAAAATTAGCCAATAAACCCTATGGATCACAGCAGAAAATTATCTGATAGGCTGCTGGGAAATAAGCTTCCCTATATTGGAAGGCACTCCACAACAGTACCACCAAGGACTCAAGCCGAAGGCCAACATTTCATTATGTTGTGTGTAAGGGCTGCCATGACAAACGGAAAAGACTGAAGTGGTCAAGGGTTTAATTTTGCTCAGATGCACAATCAACGCTCATGGAAGCAGCAATCAGGAACTCAAAACTGGCATATTGTATTTGGTGAATCTGATGAACAGGCTCTTGATACAGTATTTTCAATCCCTGGACAACAACTAAGAAAGACCAGAGAAGGATTGGTGCATTTGAAATATGGTGCTGGTAAAGAATATTGGAAGTACCGTGAACTGCCAAAAGAGAAGTAGAAAGAGATTATACGCTCTTTGATGAATTTTTGCTGCTATCAATGCGGTTGCTCTGTAAGCACGGGAATCTGATATCCTGGTAGTTTTCTGAATAGAGTTGTCGAGAAAGAAAAATCATGTAAGTTACTGGCTGATTTATGAACATGGAAACCCAGAATGCTTGCTCTCTTAACCAACAGTGAAAAAATACAGACCTCACAAATGAACAGGACAAAAGACACATCTTGTGTGACTTGCTCTTTCTAGCCTGAGCCAACGGTTCTCAGGAATCTAATGGTGTCTGCAAAGACAGGCAAAATAAATTCAACAACAACAACAAAAAAGTACAGCCAGAATGCTCCTCAGAGGCAAGGACGGTGAGACTTTGTCTCACAAACTTTGGACATGTGGTCAGGAAAGGTCAGGCCCTGAAAAAGAACATCATACATGGTAACGTCGGCAAACAAGAGGAAGCTCTTCAACCACATGGATTGACACAATGGCTGCAACAACAGGCTCCAGCATAACAACTGTGAGGGTGGTGCAGGATGGCAGTGTTTCCTTCTGCTGTGCTTCAGGTCTCTACGAGTCAGAGCCAACTTGGCGGTGCACATAAAAAATTATGTTCACTAGAGGACTGTCTGGAAATAAACATGCCAATTACTCAAGGACAAGGGTGACAGTGACAAATATAAACTTAAATTTTCTCATTTTGACTTTCCACATCTTTCAAATAGTGCAAATAAAATCTGCGTCGTTGTTGTACAAAGCAATGATGACACGCCACCTTACACTGACAATGACAGCCAAATTAAAACCAACAAACCAACAAACAGAAAACAACAAATGTTGGAGAGGGTGTGAAGAGACCGACACCCTCGTACACTGCTTGTGGGACTGTAAATATGTACAACCACTGGAAAGTGATATGGTGCTACTTCAATCCACTGGGAATAGAAATTCCATCAGATCCAACAATCCCTCTGATGTGTGCATGCCCTCCAGAAGAGCCGTAGCCTGGACAGCATATGCACACATGTGCTCATCACAGCACTGCTCACAATAGCTAGAAGACAGAAACACCCCAATGCCCATCTGTAGAAGAATGGGTACAGAAATTCTGGAACATCAACACAGTGCATGCATCACTGAAAAATAGTGTTGAAACCACGAAGCACTTTATGGCATAGATCAACCTGGAGAACATAACACTAAGGGAAATTAGTTGATCATACAAATATTGTATGAGACCACCGTTATAAGAAGCACACATACACAAAGACAAAGATTTTCATACCAAGGGGCACAGACTTTGGAAGTTACCAAGTGAGTGCAGGCAAGTGGGCGACTATGAAGTGAGAGACAAGAGGAGTGACAGATATTAACTTGGGTGAAGGGGACGACAGGAACCCGTCAGAGGAATATGAGGGAGGGGTAGGGTAAGCTACCGAGAGATTTGAAGATCTGAAATGTAAACCCACATATAGTTCACAGTTTAAGATTGTTTTAAGAAATCTTTTCTTGGTAGGGGGGGGTGTGGTGGCAGCAGAAGGTGATGTTTTTATCTTTTATAAATCATTTTACTGAGGGTTATTACAGCTCTTATAACAATCAATCCATAAATTGTATCAAGCACATTTGCACATATGTTGTTGCCGTCATCATTTTCAAAACATTTTCTTTCTACTTGGTATCAGTTCCTCCTTTTTCCCTCCCTCCACGTTTCCGATGTTCGTATCCCTGGATGCGTGTGTGTGTGTGTGTGTCCATCATTACAATTGGTCCCTCCTTTCCCCCCCTTCTCCCACAAACCGTCACCCTAATGTCATGGTATCCCTAGTTCCATTACTGTTCCTGAGGGTTGTATCTGTCCTGGATCCCTTAAAAAATCTTATGCATGATCCAGAGGTGACAATGACAAAACTCAAATATGGTGAGGAGAAAAGCATCAGAGCAAAAATTATGAACACCCAATTTGTGGATGGCTATGGGGGACAGTGAGAGCCCAAAACCCATCTTCAGAGCATCTGGTCAGACTGAGGCACTGGCAGATCCACTCTAGCCACAGGCAAGAGCCTTGATCAGCCTTATTAATAGGAAGAGACCATTGTCATCTAGATTATGTCAGACTGAACTCAACACTTGACCAATTGACCACCCTATAGATGTGACCTGACTTTGGTCTGGGTGCAAATATCTTTTACTGGCTGCATGACAGAAATTTATTCCCTGACTTTTTTATTATTGTAGGAGGGTTTTTGTCTTCTTGTGCATTATTAGTATTTTCTTCTGTATATTATTATATTTTTACCCTTACCACCTTAGCATGATTTTGTTTTCTATTGCTTTCTTTTCAGTGCCCCAGCTATGAAGCGCACAGATAGTGAATGTATAATGATAATAACTGATACAAGCGGATATAGGGAATATGGGCAGGTGAGGGTGGATAGAAGGGGAAAGGGGACTTGGGGAGTAATTAATGAAGATGGGACAGGGGAGAGAGGACTAGAATGGATTGTGGTTGCATGAATCATCTTAAAGGAGATTTGTCCATGGGGGAGGGGGAATGCTCTAAAATTAATGTGGGTGTGATTGTACAATTCTCCATAATATGATTGAAAGATTGAACTATTGTGTTATATGATATGTAAATTACTTGCAAGTAAACCTGGGGGGGAAAGATAATTACACTAATAACAATGAGTACAAGGAAGAAGAAAATGTTCTAAATTTTATTATGGTAATGATTGTGCGACTCTTGATATGGTTGAACTATTGAATTGTATGGTATATGGAAGTGCCAATAAAACTGTTTCAAAAATAATCTTATGCAGTTGTAAAGATTAAATTAAAATAAGTAAAAGCAATTTGAAAACTGTAAATCTCTATAACAATGAACAGTATCTCTGTGACTAACAAATATACAGTGTCCTATTGCAAGTTTGGAGGAAAAGGAGGTTATTTTCAACAATGGGAATACAGTAAAAGTTTTATCAAGTAGATTGTTTTAAGTTGGAAGGAGCTTAACATTCAAATATATGGGAAGATATCCCAAGATAAGGGACATGAAAGTTCAACATATACATTTGGGAGAACACTAAATACACCAGCAAGTTATATGGACCCTGAGGAAAACGTCAAGATGGGATAAAGGTGATAAAGGACAGAAAGAAGGTCAGAGCCTATGTTAAAGGGCCTGGTCCTTGTTCTGGGCCACTAAATGGCTCTAAAGCTTTTTGAGAACTGTGACAGCTAGACAACTATGATTTTGAAAACCTAGCCTGGTATCAGGGAGGAAATGATTATAAAAAAGATAACATGTTGGTGACTATGACCAATTGTCTAGGCAAGCACTATTGGCATAATGGGTTACACATTGGGCTGCTAACTACAAGGTCAGCAGTTTGAAACCACCACTCGCTTGGTGGGAGAAAGATGAAACTTTCTACTTCTTCAAGAGATTGTAACTTCCAAGAGTTACAATCTTGGAAACCCACAGGGACAGTTCTACTCTATCCTATAGGGTCGCTATGAGTTGGAATTGGCCCTATATTCCAAGTGGGTTGTTGAGGCAAGCACTAAGGATATCTAATAGCTTGGTGATTAATGTAGATGGCCAAAGAGTCAATAGTTCAAGCATATCAGCCATTCCGAGGGGGAAAATGAGGCAGTCTGCCTCTGTAAAGATGCACAGCTTTGGAAACCCTATGGGGCAGTTAGACTTTGTCCTATAGAGTCATTGTGAGTCAGAATCAACTGGTCTGCAGTGGATTATGGGTCAGAGCAAGCACTAATGAAGGCTTAAAGGAAGGTCTTGACCAATGACATGCTGAAAGGAGAATCGGCCTAAAAATATTTTAAGTTAACGTATTTGATAATTATTAAAACTGGAGGCAAAGCAAGGAAGAATTCAGAAGAGTCTGAAAGAGGAAGATTGGTAGTCCACAAAAGTCAATTTGAAAGAGGAATTATTCAAAGAATTTACACGTGCACATCATTACAATGAAGTGTTAGTGTAGTACCCAGGCCATGTTTGCAGGCACCACATTTGGTTTGGCAATGAGGCAGGACCTACAAAGACAAGTCTGAGGACCATCTATGCGATAGTCATCTCCCCTTCCATTTTTACTAAAGTTAATAGTATATATATATTTTAAAAAAGAGACCACAGTCTAAATAGGAGAAGAATCAATGGGAATGGTTGATACTTGGAATACACATAGTGAATTTCAATCGACCATCTTCTCATTTCACATGTTCCAGCTCCAAGATACTATGCCTAGAATCCTGTAGCTTTTATTAGCATCTCCAATCCATCGCTTCTACCATTTTTCACTGTTTATCAGCCCTCGTCCTGTCCTCCTTTCTTCTTTCCCTAGGGTAATTCCACAGTTCACCACCATAAACACGCTTTGACACACCTCCTTTATTCTTCTTTCCTTCTAAAATACTAAGCTAGCAAAATCCAAGGTCCAGTGAAATTCAACTCTCCATCTACAAAGCCATGGATAGCTTTGAGAAGAACCGGAATTGCAAAACACTTCATGGTACTCATGGGGAACCTATACGTGGATAAAGAGGAAACTGTGTAAACAGAGCAAGGGAATAAATCCTACGTGCTTTACCATCAGGAAAGGTGTCTTATCGCCATTGTGCCTCTCACCACACTTCTTCTCTCAGTATGCTGAGCAAATCATCAGAGAAGTTCGGCTATATAAAGAAAGCAGCATCAGGACTGGAGAAAGACTTCTCACCAGCCTGCCATAGGCAGATGACACAATCTTGCTTGCTGAGAGTGAGAAGGCTTGAAACATTTGATATTGAAGATCAAGAACTTTTTAAAAAAGAATTTCAGTCTTCATTATGGATTACAACTCCATGTAAAGAAAATCAAAATCTTTACACCTGGACTTAAAGGTAACATCAAGACTAATGGAGCAAAGATTGAAGTTTTCAAGGATTTTGTCCTGCTTGGATCCACAATCAATGTTCATAGAAGCTGCAGTCAAAAGATCAAACAGTGCATTGCATTGGGTAAATCTGCTGCACAAGGCCCCTTTAGTTGAAAAGCAAGGATGTTACTTTGAGGACTAAGTTGTACAGCACCCAAGCCACGGTATTTTCAATTGCCTGATATGCATGTGAAAGTTGGACACTGTATAAGGAAGATGGAGAAGAATCAATTTACTTGAATTATAGAGTTGGAAGAGAATATTCAAAGTACCACGGACTGCCAAAAGGACAAGAAATCTGTCTTGAAAGGACAGCCAGAGTGTTCCTTGGAAGCAAAGATGGTGAGGTGAGGACGTGTCACACAAACGTTGGCCGTATTATAAGGAGAGACCAGTCCCTGGAGAAGGACATCATGCTTGGTAAAGTAAAAGGGCAGCAAAAAAGAGGAAGGCCCTCAACAAGATGGATTGCTAAAAAGGCTGCAACAATGGGCTCAAAGAGAAGAACAATCGTGAGGAGGGCGCAGGACCGGGCAGGGTTTTGTTGTTTTGACACAGGGTCTCCGAGTCAGAGCCAACTGCCCAGCACCTAACGCCACGCTACTCTGAGCTGGCAGCTGAACCATGCCAGTGAAAATAAACTTTTCCAGTAATGAGTCATTGTTGTTTATTCCAACGTGGAGTGACCCTAAGGTCAAAGTAGAACTCTACCACATAGTTGCCGATGCTGTGAGTTTTACGGGGGGGATCCTTGGTAAGTGTAGTGGTTAAGCATCTAAACCAAAACCCAATCCACTGCCATCAGTCTGTTCTGACTCATAGTGACCCCTACAACATCGAAAAACAGTCCCATCCTGCATTTCAAAGCTGTGAATCTTTAGTTCTTATGCACACATACAAACTACCTATGGATCTTTTTAAACTGTTGATTCTGAGTCAGTGTTTGTTTCTAGTGCACATGCAAACCCACTGAACCTCGAGTCAGTGCTGGGTTTCCAAAGTGCTAAATCTTTACAGGAGCAAAAGGTCTCATCTTTCCTCCACACAGCAGCTGATGGGTTCTAATGGCAAACCTTCTGATTAGTAGCCCAACACATAACTAACTACCCAGCCTGGGCTCCATATCTGGTGTGGAAAGGCAAGTTCTCAAGGGTGGGTGGGGGCGGTGGTGGTTCAACTAGAATGAACCTGTCCAAAGCCCTGGTTCCCACAGCTGACCTTTCAGTTAAGAAGCAGGGTAAAGTTTAACTGTGACACCAGCAGGGCTCCTAATTTATGACCACTAATACTTAAATAAAAGGAGCTCTCTGGTGTAGTAGGTTACAAGGTGGTCTGCTAGCCACAAGGTCAGCAGTTTGAATCTAGCAGTCACTGCAAGGGATAAAGATGAGGCTTTCTGCTCCCATAGAAACTTATGTACTGGGAAACCCGAAGAGGGCAGTTATACCTTGTCCTATAGGTTTGCTATGATTCAGAATCGACTTAACCAAAGTCTTTGGTTTTGGAATTTTAAAATAAAAGAGTCTCTAAATAAAGGGCCACAGGTACTATAGTGCTTAAGCATTGGGCTGCTAACCTCAAGGTCGGTGGTTCAAACCCATCAGCTCATTCTGCAGGAGAGTGATGAGACTGCTTCCATAAAGATTTAGGAAACCGTAAGGGAGAGTTCTCTCCTATAGAGTTGCTATGAGTCAGAATAGGCTCCATAGCAGTGAGTTTGTTTTGTTTTTTAATTTTAAAAAGCTCTCAGCACTGCTTAGAACTTCTACAATTTCTTTCTCCTTACTCTTCAATCTTCCAAAATAATCTCTCTTCCTAATCTCAGCTGTTTAGCTCAAATTTTATTTCTCCAAGAAAATGAAAAGCTTTCAGAAATGAATAATCTCTACACAAGAGATTTTGAGTTGGATTCAACTTGATGGCAATTAGTTTGGGTTGGTTTGATCTATATCTTATCTGTCTTTCTCCCATTATAATGAATGAACTTTATGTGTCTTCTGCTGTTCTAAACTGAGTTAATACTGTAATTATTTCCAGTGTACAACTGAACAGAGCAACACATTATAAAATTTGACAAATAACCCCAAATTAAAAATTTTACTGGGTATACATTTCTTCATGAGATAAATGAGCTTGTTCTTTTCACTGGTTAGCTAATATTTCATAGATAACTGTTAGCTACTGCTAAATGAGAATGAAAGTAAAATAAACTATTTAATTTTTCATCATATGTAAAAAATGAGAAAACTACATAAATAAGTCAATGGAAATAGGCTTGTCATAGCAGCATCACAAAGTTCATTGAATTCATGTTAGAAATCATATATTTACCATAAAAAGTATTCCTAGAGAGAATCAACAACTTTAATGATTATTTTATTACATTTTAATGGTTTTATTAGGATTTACTTCTTTACATTAGCAAATTAATCATTTGTAAGATTCATCTCTGTTGATGGATATAACTGTAGCTAGATATTTTTATGCCTGAATAGTAATCTATTATTTATCCATTCTGCAACTGTGGACACTGGGTTATTTTCTGTTTTTTTACGGTCATGAGTAATGCTGCGATAAACCTTTCAGTACCTGAACCCTTGATGCCCATGTATGAGAATTTCTCTAGGAATAAAAGTGGTGTGCATACTTTTCAAAGTAGTTATTCTAATTTATATTCCCATAATTCTTGTCCAAAGCAGGATTTATTGATCTTAGTAATTTGCTTATCTGGTAAGTTTTACTGCTTTTTAAAAAAAATGTAGATGCCTAGAATAGTTAGGTTTGTGTCAAGTGTCTGAAGGAGAAAGACTCAATGAGTGGAGAAGTGGCTCTTGCTTTTCCTGCTGGCCTGGATGCTGTGCCTGGTTCCTTGGGACATGGTCCAGTAGCCCACCATACTTCCTGCAGGTCCTGGGAGCCACCCACACCTGCCATTACATTTGATCTGCCCACTCATCTCTGTCTCCACCGGCCAAGATCTCCCTGCTTTGTCCTCCTGCTTCCTGGTTTGTTTTCTAACGTCCTGGTACTCCAACTCCAGCAGTCACACAAGTCAGGAAAAGCCTCCAGCTTAATATTGCACACAGGACTTAAACAAAACTGACCTTAACCATTGTTACAGTTCTGTGAGTAGAGGGACATGGGGCCTCTACTCAAGTACTCCCTCAATGCAAGAACACTTTGTTCAAATAACCTGGTGTTCTGTGATGCTCACCTTCGCAACAGGATCGGTGAAGACAAATGGGTGCATAAGTAAAAGTTGTGAAGAAAGTTGATGATGCCTGGCTAGCAAAAAATATAGCACCTGGGGTCTTAAAGGCTTGAAGATAAACAAGTGGCCATGTAGATGAAAAGCAACAAAGTCTACATGGAAGATGTACACCAGCCTGTGTGATCATGAGGTGTCGATGGGATCAGGTATCAGGCATCAAAGACCCAGAACAAAAAATCATATCACTGTGAATAAGGGGGAGTGTGGAGTGGAGACCCAAAGCTCATCTGTAGACAATTAGACATCCCTTACAGAAGGGTCACAAGGAAGATACGAGTCCCACAGGGTGCAGTATAGCACCGATGAAACATTCAGCTTTCCTCTAGTTCTTTAATGCTTCCTCTCCCCCACTATCATGACCCCAATTCTATCTTTAGAAAAGGCTAGACCAGAGCATGTACATAGGTACAGAAAAGAGCTGGAAACAAAGGGAACCCAGGACAGATAAACCCCTCAGGACCTATATTGAGAGTAGAGATACCAGATAGGGGCAGAAAGGGGAAATTGATCACAATGATCTACATATAACCCTCTCCCAGGGGGATGGACAACAGAAAAGTGGGTGAAGGGAGACATCAATCAGTGTAAGACATGAAAAAGTAATAAGAATTTATAAATTATCAAGGGTTTATGAGGGAGGGAGGGTGGGGAGGAGGGGAAAAATGAGCTGATACCAAGAGCTCAAGTAGAAAAAAAATGTTTTGAAAATGATGATGGCAACAAATGTATAAATATGCTTGATACAATGTATGTATGTATGTATGTATTGTGATAGGAGTTGTATGAGCCCCCAATTAAAAAAAAAATATATATATATATATGCAGTGGTTATTCCGAGAAAACAGAGTAGATACCTTTGATAGAAGAGAATTACATATTTTTAAAATTCTATTTTAATTTTGTAATGTGTATCTATTACTTTTCCCTTAAAATAATTTTCAAAGTCAAAACAAATGGAAGTATATAGTTCAATATTTTCTTAACCATGCTCTAAATTCCCTTGGTAGACTAACCTCATCACAAAACTTTAAGAATGGAAAAATTAACAAGTGATTTTCTGTGGTGTTTGGCTTCCAAACCCATAGATTCTCACAATTCTGAAAGAAAATGAAATTATAAATAGCCCCAAAGCATTGTTAGCATACATAATTGACCACCACCAAAGTCATGTAGAGTAACGTGATCTCAGATTTCAAAGAATGCCTTCAAGGATTGCACAACTTAAAGCAGCAAAAAGTTAGGCAAAGGAATACATCATGACGACAGAGATACATCCAGGCCTTCCAGAACGCTTCCCCTGTAAGTGTAAGTGTGGGAACTGAAAAACAACTAGCAACATTTTGAACACACACACTCCAGTTTCCCACAGAGCAAACCTCCTACTTCATTTACCTGCCTGGGCCCAACAGGAATTGGAATTTGGAATGCCTGCTTTAAGGCATATCTCAAAATTCACTTCTCTGGAAGCCTCGTCATTCTCTCTTGTGGAACATTTCCACTCTGTGTACTCACAGCACGTACATTTGTACACCTCCCAGTTAAAAGCCCTTCTATCGCTGCATTGCCATGTGCTTTTCCCTGTGAGTTGCTCAGGCTCTAGAGCATACCGTATTTATTACGTTTGTGCCCACAGCAGTGAGGACAGTGAGATCCCATTTAAACTTTGCCACTTAAAATCACTTGACCTCTTGATTGTTTGCTTAAAAGAAATGCTTGGATAAATGGATATATATGTATTATTTTTACAATTTACAATTTCCAAAAATATGATGGAGTCCTTTCCATGTTCTCAGCTGTCAGTCACTGGGACTCAATTTCTAGTTTTTCCAGGATGGATGAAAATGAATTTAAATTAGCTTGGTAATGATTTTTTTTCAATTTGTTTTATGTCAAATAAACTATATTTGTCGGCTAAAGCTGGTGTCCCAAACAAGAGGTTAGAGTCTCTGCCTAAAAATACAAATGCAGACCGTGAAGGACACAGAAGAGGGAACTCCAGACATACAGCACAATGTACCCTGTGGTGCACACATGCGGCTAGAACATAGTGTCATTCAGAGGAATCAAGGCATTAAACTGCTAAGACTGACTGGGCATAAGGTGAAGTTGATTTTGCTATCTAGGGAAGCGTGGGGGAGAAATTACAAGGTCATGTAAGTCACCATAACCTTTGTATGCACAAATTTATGTATGGTAACAAAAATTAGGTGCATGTTGCCACGAAAAGCATTTAAAGTCATATTGCTCCAATAAACTGTTTAGTTATAATAGGTTGACAAACATTAATGTGTTTATCTGAAATGAAGAAAAAGGGTTCATAATGTTTTTTCTAAGAGTAACAAAAAGTCTCAAATCTGGACACATTAAAAACTTTAACTTTTGGTGAGACCACGAATACTTTTTTTAATATCAAAACTTTTTGTCAAGTAATAATAGAGGCTTATTTAATAATTTATGTCTACAAGCAAGCATTAATGTCTAAAAACTAAGCTTAATAACCGAAACTATTAAAAGAACTAGAACATAGTCTTAAAATTGTGTTCATAAAATCTAGTACTTCTAAAGCTATCTATTTCGAGAAAGTAATTTCTACCTACCTTTTTTCCTTTAGGACCCTAAAAATTGGAAGAACAAGAGAACTGATAAATTTTTTAAAGAACTCAGATAATTTTTAATAAGTGTATAATGATTATGTTACATATTGAGATTAGGAAAAGCTGGGTGCTATATGCAATATCTTTGCAACTTTTCTGAAAATTTATACTTATTCCAAATAGAGTTTTTTCTTTGTTTTTAAGTATTCAGACAAGATTATAAAGAATTTTATATAGACCTAATCAGGAAATTATAATAGCAATACTATAATTGTACATCTTTACTGCAATATGTGGTTTCTGCTAATTATTTTAGAAAGCACATATTGCAGTAAAGATGTACAATTATAGTATTGCTATTATAATTTCCTGATTAGGTCTATATAAAATTCAGGTTTCGGGAATTTATAGTAAATCCTATAAGTTTAATATTACACACTTCCCACATTTGAAGTCTATGGAAAACACTGACTCAAACCATAAGCTTATGAGCACATAACATGTAAATGTTAAGAATTGCTCAGATCCTATCATACCATCTTGAAGGGATGCACACAATGTTACACATTCCATTAATTCATTCAGCAGATATACATTAACCACTTACACACAGAGCACTCTGAAATGCTGTGGAGAATGCAAAAATGAAACATACTTTGCATAGATCTTATATGCAAAAATGACAGTTTTCATACGATTTCTACAAACGGAATCCATTTTTAATATTATATTTGGTAGTTAACATATTTCCATTTTTAAATTATTATTGCAGGACAGGTAATGAAAATAGCATTGTCCCATTTTTTAGTCGCCATATTTTCAGATAAGTTAATTCTCACCTTTCCTATGGCTTTTAATGTAAAGCAGGTTTGGGATAAGTACATGCACTCACCCTCCTATCAACCTTAAGAAACCTCACAAAATACAAAGAGGAGAGAGCATTTGCATA
>NW_022103918.1:11978265-11980975 GCF_000313985.2 Echinops telfairi
TTGCTGAGTGCATAAATAGTTGTGGCTATGTCCTTTTCAATGTTCAATTGACTCTTAAGTCATTATATAATATCTTCCCTGTCTCTTATGCTGGTTTTAGCATTAAGTTTATTTTATAAGAAATTAATACTCCCACTTTGTACTTTGCAATCATCTTTATTTACATATTGATATCTCTGATTCTTTAGTATCAGTCTCATACGTTTGTTTTACTTTGGGTACTTTTATCCCTGGATTGACTTCTGAGTGGTGGTACCATGCATGCTAACCTCAGGTGCTGGTTCTCTGTCCAAATAACTCCTTTCACGATTTCTTGTAAGGTTGGTCTGCTCTCCAACAGTCCCTTGAACTTAATTTTATTAGGCAATGTCCTAATTTTGCTGCTGTATTGTTGGACAGCTTTTCTGGGTACATAATTCTTGGTTGGCAACTTTGTACTTTCAGAGTTTCATACATGTCCTCTGGCTTCTTGCTTGTATAGTTTCTGTGGAGAAATTAAAAATTAGTCTCCTTAATTCTTCATTGTCCCAAGATTTTCTCAGGATTCTTTCATTGTCTTTGGTTTTAGGAAGCTTGATTACAATATGTCTTCAATATTTTCTATTGAGATCAATCCTGTTTGGGGTTCATTCAGCTTTTTTAATGCATATATTCTTATCTTTCATGTTGGTAGAGATGTTTTCTTCCAACAACTCTTTGATAGTTCTGGTTGGTTTTTTTTTGTTTTTGTTTTTTTAAACCACCTCTTCCTGCTCCAGAATTCTGATCACGTTATTTCTCGTAATGTTGTCCGACATACCTCTTAGGCTTTAACTTTATTTTTTGTGGGTTTTCTTCATTTTTCTGATGGTTCCTCTAGGAGTATTGAGAGATTTATCTTCAATCTCAATAATATGGTCTTCCAAGGATTCAGTTCTACTACCCCTTTACCCTTTGACTAAATTACCTATTTTTTAACTCTTAATATTGATCTTCTGGATATATATTTATATTTTTCTACGGTGTTAGTTACATAATCTGTGTCAACTTGAGGATACTAAGTGTAGGGGTGGAGTCTAGCCAGTCAATCAGGTCACAGTCCTGACTGTGGGCATGGCCTTCTCATAAGCATTCTGGGAACCTCCTCCCTTTCTAGCTGGAGGTGGGCCACTCTCTCTGCTTGACTTTCCTGAGGCACTCAGAGAGCTGAGGAGACACATGGAGACCAGTGGCAGTGCTGAGATGCTTTCACAAGACTTTTCACCCACCAACCTGCTGTCTTCCTGCTTTCAGCATTATTGCATGTGCAGCATAAGTCTGAAGAGGTATTTATAAACTAATGTTCAGCATACGGCCTAATATGAGACTTGGATTTGATCTGGACGGGCTGGGATGTTTTCTCAACATGTAATTGCTCTTTGATATAAAGCTCTATCTTATACATATATGAGTGTCCTCTGATTTGTTTCTCTAATCAACCCAGGCTAACACATATGGTTCTTAATTTTTTGTTTATTTTCTCAGTTTGTCCTTTTACTATGTCCCTGAAGTCTTCTCAAGTTTTGGCTGTATTTTCTTGACTTTGCAGATTTCTCGATCTTCCTCTCAAGTCATTTTAAGTACTTAAATATAATTATTTTGAATCGTTTATTAGGTATTTCCAATGCCACTTCTTCCTCAGAAAGGTTTGCTGGCTTTGTATATTTATCACTTGTTTGAACGCCTTTACCGTATTTCCTCATATGAATTGAAATGGGCTGTTGTCTACGAGACATCATGGGGTTACTATATTTTTATTTAATTAGTGATTGTATATTGTGTTCCTAGGCACTCAGTGAATGTGGTAGAAAATGAGTGTGTGTCCACAGTTCTATAGTTGCTGTTTGGGTAACACGTCTTGCTGCTACTGGCTGCTAGCTATCAATTATTAGGTGATACAGAAGCAGGTAGTAGGCTTTCCCAAATGGGTGAGGCTGTAGGACCAGTATGGTGTGGCTGTGTGGGTCTGGCTAGGTAGGCCAAGAGAAAACAAAACAAACAATAGCAAAAAAAAAAAAAAAAAGAACATGATCAATAAAAAGGGGGGAAACAACAACAAAAAGGGAAAAAAGGAATACTTAAAAGAGAAAGGGAAAATATTTTTTAAAGGATGAGAAAAAGAAACATAATTACAAAACCAGAGAAAGAGAAGAAAAGAGAATAGTAACGAAAAAACAGAGAATAAAGAAAGAAAAAGGAAAGCAGAGAAGGGGGGTGTGTGCAGGTGGGAAATAAGGGAAAGGATAGGAATGACCCCAAAAAGGGTAAGGTAAAAACTGAGGACCTGGGGGCAGAGCCCTGAGGTGAGAATCCCAGGTGGAGGGGACAAAGCACCCAGGATAGGGGCCCTAGTCTACAGAGAATGGGAGAAAGATTGGGCTTTTTACTCTTTTTGTACAGTTTCAAAAAAAGCAGTCCCAGAAACCCATAGGGGGTTATCAATGAACATTGACTCAATGGCAGTGAGTTTTGTACAGAGAGGCCCTGAAGCCCTAAAAGGTGTCTGGGAATCAAGGCACATGATTCAGACAGTTTTTTTCAGGCCAAAAGGGCAGCGGGGACAGGCAGCTGGTTACAGAAGTTCTTGCCCAATCAGGGGTGGCCAGGGCAGGCTGCTCCTTCAGCCTTACGTGTTCTGCTGGTCTGATGAGGTGAAGTTCACAAGCCTCCAGACATGTACCAAGCTCTCAAC
>NW_022103918.1:11981075-11982918 GCF_000313985.2 Echinops telfairi
GGAGGGGCTGGCCATGCTTCTGGTCACAAGGAAGGAGTGGCGAACAATGGAATACACTTTTCCGGTCACTAGCCATGAATGCTCATGCATATGCTGTTCTGATGGGGCAGAACAGAGTATTAGTTTGCTATCTAGACAGAACTCTATTTGCAAAAGTTCAAATTGGCCTCACAGTGTCAGTCAGTTGACAATTCACCTATTCTATCTCCTCTTTCACTATTTTTATTACTAGTCAATAGTCCACTTGTCTAGTCTTTCTTATGAAGCTTAGTATTCCAGGATTATCATCTGTACCTTTGTCATTTTGTGTCTCATGTCTGTGCTGTAGAAGTCTGGGGAGTGTGCCTGCCTACTTTTCCATCTTGCTAGAGGTCCTGAATCAGGAACCTGCAGTTTTCAGCAAGCACTCCAGGTGCCATAAAAGCAAATGACTCATGGACCACTCAAAAAAAAATTCAACCAAACTTACAGCTATAGAGTCAATTCCAAGTTACAATGACCCTATACCACAGTATTTTGTTATAGAGATCTAAGAGCAAGAAATTTAAGTACCCAATGGAAAATAACAAATAGATACTGGCTATTCTCAAATTTATTAGCAGTTTAAAAGTATCTAAAAGTCCATTTGTATTTTGTTCTTTCTGTTATAAATTCTCTGGGCTCCATATTTCTTCCCACCACTTCCCATAAATTCATATTCATAAATTCAAACAGCTCAAACAGTACCATCTTTCAGTCCCTCCTCTACAACTTTCAGTATCTCCTGCTTTTGTTTACCCAGTGTGCATTATTCCATTGTCAAAGTTATTAATCTGTATTATAATTACTTCAATCTTTCTCCCATCACAGAGTTAGTCATATCCATCTTTGTTTCCTTGGTTTCCAGCATAGTGCCAAGCAAAAGAATGTATTCCATTCTTTCCTTATTTAATGAATTAAAAGGGAGCTCTGGTGGCATAGTGGGTTATAAATTGGGCTGCTAAACACAAGGTCCAAGTTTCACGCCCACTACTTGCTGTTTGTGAGAAAGATAAGGCTTTCTGCTCTCTTCAAGATTTGCATCCTCGGAAACCCACGGGGGCAGTCCTAGCCTATTCTAGAGTCTCTTAAGAGTCAGAACGCCCCCGCCCCCCCAAAAAAGAATGAGATTTCAAGAAAAAAAAAGTCAGAACCAAGTTGATGGCAGCGAGACAGGGAATGAATCCAATAACTGATGAAATAATCATATGCTCCCCTACTTATGGTATCAGTCATTGATATTGTCTGATGGAATGCACATATAAGAAAATGAGAGATAATCTCATGCTGGTCTGTTGTTGGAGAAAATATGACAGATTGGTGCAGGAAAAAATGAGTTGCTTTATCATGATAACCGCAAGACAAACCTTGTATTACAAAGCAATTCACAGTCCCACAAAAAGCAAACGAAATAATTTCTTAGAGCATAGTACATTTCTCAGAAAAATTTTAGCTTTTAGTTAACTACGAAGGAGGCATAAAAGCACCTAACTTCCTCCAAGCTGCATTAAGACGGCAATATAATGGGAACTCTTACTATTACTTAAAGTTAGCAGATTGGTACCACGTTCTAAATTTAGCAGCGATCAGAGGGCAGGATATCTGCTGACCCTATTGACCGCCCTTCCTTAGCAGTAACTGGTTTGGGACACCTGCCAGTTAACAGATCCCCAGGGCAGACCTCCCCGGGGGGTTGAGTTCTTTCTTAAACTGCCCGCTCCCCTCTAAAATGTGTCGGACTTTGAACCCATCACTTAACAGCAGAATCAATGTCCTTCACCTGACTCCCCCACTTTGCTTGCTCACCATGATGCTGCAAGAAACG
>NW_022103918.1:11983655-11985698 GCF_000313985.2 Echinops telfairi
TATCTTAAAAATGGGATAAGTGTACCTTGCTTTTCAATGCTGCCGAGTCAATTTTGACTCAAAGTGACCCTGGGTACAACAAATTGAAACACCGCCCAGTCGTGCACCATCCTCACAAGAGGATTTCACTATCACACTATTTCGATGCTGTCCATAAGGCTTTCAGTGGCTAATTCCTCTGAAGTGGACAGCCTAGGCCTTCAACGTAATGTGTTCCTAGCCTGGTTCAGTTCATTTACTTGTTTTCAAACTCACCATCAAGTCGATGCGACTCCTAGCAACCCTATAGGACGGGCTAGAACTAACTGTCTGAGTTTCCGGGCCTGGACTGTGTACGGAGTAGAAAGCCACCTGGTGGTTTCTAAGGGGATCTTGCCGTCAGTAGTAGCTCAGTATGCCAATAGAGTACCTATTTATTTTAGATTTAAATGGGGTTGTGTGTTAGTCTGGGTATATCTTAATCCTGAAATCTACAAACGGTTATATAACTACCACAGGTTTTCTTTACTTTTCAGATTTTTCACTGTTGGCGTATAGAAACATTGATTTTCTGTGTGTTGACCTTTTACCAGCTACTTTGGTGAATGTATTCTTTCTAGTAGCTTTCTTGTGAGTTTGTTGAGATTTCCGGTATATAGGTTCATGTTAGCTGCCAGTTGAGATAGTTTTACTTCTTCCTTTCTGATTTGTATGTCCGTTCTTTTTCTTGTGTAATTGTTCTGGTTAGATTCCAGTAAAATGTTAAATTGTTTTGCAATCCAATTGTGGTGCAATCATCAGATCTAACTTAGAGACCCCCATGCCAGCCCACAGTTGTTCTTATACTTCAGCCCATTGTTAAATCTAGTGTGTCAATCCATCTCATGGAAGGTTTTGCTCTTTTTTGCTGACCCTCTACCAAACATAATACCCTTTTCCAGGGAGTAGTACCTCCTGATGGCATTTTCAAAGTATGTGACAGTCTTGCCATTGTCGCTTCTAAGGAGCATTTTGGCAATACTTCTAAGGAATAGTAGGCATTGTTGTCTTGTTCATGATCATAGGGGAAATTTTTCAGTCTTTCACTATTAAGTGACAGTTGCTGAGGATTTTTCATAACTTCCCTTTACCATGTTGACTATTTTGTCTTCTATATGGTGCTGTAATTTTTTGTTTTATTGAGGTAATAATTCACATCATATAACTCACTTATTTAAAGCGTATAAGCCTGTGGATTTTAGTATTTGAGATACAACCATTATTACAAGTCAGTTGTTGGAGAAAATATGACAGATTGGTGCAGGAAAAAATGAGTTGCTTTATCATGATAACCGCAAGACAAACCTTGTATTACAAAGCAATTCACAGTCCCACAAAAAGCAAACGAAATAATTTCTTAGAGCATAGTACATTTCTCAGAAAAATTTTAGCTTTTAGTTAACTACGAAGGAGGCATAAAAGCACCTAACTTCCTCCAAGCTGCATTAAGACGGCAATATAATGGGAACTCTTACTATTACTTAAAGTTAGCAGATTGGTACCACGTTCTAAATTTAGCAGCGATCAGAGGGCAGGATATCTGCTGACCCTATTGACCGCCCTTCCTTAGCAGTAACTGGTTTGGGACACCTGCCAGTTAACAGATCCCCAGGGCAGACCTCCCCGGGGGGTTGAGTTCTTTCTTAAACTGCCCGCTCCCCTCTAAAATGTGTCGGACTTTGAACCCATCACTTAACAGCAGAATCAATGTCCTTCACCTGACTCCCCCACTTTGCTTGCTCACCATGATGCTGCAAGAAACGATCTCCGAATCGGGACAAATGGAAAGTCAATGGGATCCGCGTGGACAACGCTCCCTGGTTGCCAGGACGACAGGCCCCACTCACTCGGTTCCCGTGGAAACGGCGCGGAGCCTCGCCCACTGGTCTGCGCAGTCGCGCTGGGGTGTTTTAGTCGGAGCCCCGCCCCCTGTCATGTCAGTTCCCGCCCCTCTGCTCCCGCGGGCTTCCGGTCGGCGAGTCGGAGCGGCTGGAGGCTTTTACGGCTGTGGCGGAGACTGTCGTA
>NW_022103918.1:11985798-11996116 GCF_000313985.2 Echinops telfairi
TCATATAACTCACTTATTTAAAGCGTATAAGCCTGTGGATTTTAGTATTTGAGATACAACCATTATTACAAGTCAATTTTAGAACATTTCCATCTCAAAAGGCAAACTCCCTAATTTTCAGCTATCATCCCCCTGTCTCTTAACCCCCTACCAAACCACCAATCAACTTTTTGTCTCCCATTTCCCACTTCTAGACTTTCTTGTGAATAGAATCAAGTAACGTGGTCTTTTGTGACTGGTCTCATTCCGTTAGCACCCTAGTTTGAACATCTATCCAAGTTGTATTTTGTATGGCTGGATAATATTCCATGGCATGGATGTCATCATATTTTGTTTATCCATTAATATTTGATGGATATTTGAATTGCTTCCATCTTTTAGCTATGATAAATTGTGCCACAGTAAACTTGAAGTTTTTGTGTGGAGATTTCTTGTCATGGAAATCTTAGTTATGGAAATGCTGAGTGATGGCCTTTTTTGATCATTTTAAGAATCCCGTTTTCCAAAACAGCTTACCATTGTACATTTGTAGGAGCAATGCATGATGGTTGTGATTTTCACTTGCTTTGTAATGATGTTGAACCTTTGTGCATGTGCTTTTTGGCCATTTGTGTATCTTCCCTGGAGAAATGTCTATTCTAGCCTTTTATTGATTTATAAATTGCGTTGCCATTTTATTACTGAGCTAGGAGTTTTCTATAGTCTACAAACAAGCCCCTTGTCAGATATATGTTTAACAAATATTGTCCACACTTCTGTGGGTTGGCTTTTCACTCTCTTGATGGTGTCATTTGAAACACGCATGTTTTTACTTTTGATGAAGTTCCAATTTATCCTTTTCTATCTGTGCTTTTGTTGTCGCAGGACCAATTGTCAAACCCAAAGTTACAAAGATTTACAGGTTTCCTTCTATGAGCTTTGTAATTTTAGGTCTTATTTTCCCCCAAATGATCTTGGCATGCTTCTTGAAAATCAGTTGACCAAAGATGTATTGGTTCGACATTCTAATTCAGTTCCCTTGCATATTTCTTTCCTTGTGCCAGTACCACACCGTCTTGAGTAGTGATGTTTTATAGTTGTTTAAAAATTGGAAAGTGTCCTCTTTTGTTCCCTTTCGGGGTTGTTTTGGCTATGCTGGGCTCCTTGCAGTTCCACATGAATATTAGAATCACCTTGTCAATTTCTACAAAGAAGCCAGATGGGATTCTAAAGGGTGCTATAGTTTTAGCCTACACTTTCTGCTAGTCAGCTAAAGAAAAATCCTGCAAACTGACCAAAAAGATTTTAAATATATAAATTTATGTCCTGCATAATTCAATCCAAAGCCAGGATGTGGGACTGAGCAAAGTAGGCATCTGGGGCGGGGTTGGGTAGGGGATGAAAGCAGTAGCCCAAGTAGCTCAAGGGATCTCAGAGCCCATGGGGTAGGGGCAAGGAGAGTGTCTGGGAATCGTGTGTGCAGCAGCCTCGCAGGGAGTATTCTCATTGTAGAGGGAGAGCAGTGTGATGGCGTCTGAATGGAAGAATTCTTGAGAAGGGCCTAACAAGGATTTAGTTAGGTGGAGAGAAAGAGGTACAAGGGCTGTGGCAGTCTGACTAGATGTTAGAGCTCAACTGAGAGTAGAGTATGTGATGAATTACAATAGCCACGAGTATATGATTACACAGGGAAGCTTCAAAAAAGTATTAGAAAAATGGAATTGAAAAATGTTCCGTTAAAGACTTACAGCCTTGAGAACCCAAAGCGGGCAGCAGTTCTACTCGGTCCTAAAGTCAGAGTTGAGTTCCTTGTAGTTGTGTATATTGAGAGGAGCGGGTGATGCTTCCATACAGATATAAAAATGTAAGTTAGGAGAGATTTTCCTTACAGTACAAACATAAATGTAAAAGGAATGATGGAAATATAAAATTCACGGATAATAATAATTCAGTCAATTTTTACTGAATGTAAAAACCAGCCCATGAGCTTGATGAAGACTGGGACACTTAGGTCTCCACAAATAAATACATCAAAAGGCAAAAAGTCACTTTATCTTGAAGAATCTGGCAAACGCTTTAATTAGGTGATCAATGTAGCATCATCAATATAGACACAAATTTGGAACTGTGTCCTCGAAGGATATAATGAAGTTAGACCGTTGGAAAAATGAACAGTATACGTTTAGGGGGAGTTATAAAGGACATTAACATTTACTTTGAGCCAAGCATGACCTGCTGCTTATGGTATTAGAAATTTTATGATTAAATTCTCACAATTAGCAGTGGACTTTGTTTAGGCTGTCATGGTACCTTTAAAGAGCCTCTTCTCCCTCGTAGCATGTAAGTTTGAAAAAGTAAAAACTGCACCACTAGATAGTGCCTGCTTCTCATGTACCTCCTCCTCATGGTGGATCACCTGGTCTTCTCTCTCATCTGCCACTACTACCAGCCTGCTTAATTCTATCTGCTCTTCTTGGCCTAAGATAACCAACCCCCTTCCAAATATGACTGGTTCTCTTCTCCCACCCACCCCCCAACTCATGCCTTTCAGTTGATTCCAACTCACAGTGATCCCACAAGACAGAGTAGAACTGCCCCTGGGGGCAGCCAGGACTATAAATCTTTACAGGAATAGAAAGCCTCATCGAGTGGGGCGGCTGGTAGTTCTGGACTGCTCATCTAGTGGTTAGCAGTCAACACATAGCTCACTGTGCCACTACCTTGCCATGAGGGGCAGTGTAATCTTCCTTCAGGTAAGTCACCTGTACAATATGCAGCTGGAATACAAATTCCTCTCCCCTCTTCACTTCCCCATTTCTCCCAGAGAACTGGTCACAATATATAATTACCCAGTTATGTTTCCCTAAATATTCTCCATGGGCGAGTATTTTATGACATGCTTATAGCTCTTCTCTCAGTAACCCCGAACCAAACCTACTATAATCAGCTTGTTTCCAATCTATAGTGACACTATAGGTCACAACAAGCCAAGAAACTCAACCCCACTGCCATCAGTTCATTCAGGCTCAGGCTTCCTAGACTATGCATCTTTATTGTAAATCTTTACTGAAGCAGACCGGTTCATCTTTCTCCAGTAGAACAGCTGGTGGGTTCAAACCACTCACCACGACATCACCAGAGTTCTTTATATCAGTTTAGTATACATGTATATATAGATATATTTGTATAAGACGACACTGCAGTTTCCTGTTTCCCTCCTTTCCTTTAGGTGTGTTATGTGTAAAAGTGGGTGCTTTCCATGATAAATAAAAATGTCCAATTCTTTAAGAGGAGAAGTACTGAATCTTTATAAAAATGTAAGTAATTACAAATTGCCAAGTTTATCAATGTTATTATGTAACACGGATTGTTTAGAAATGTCTAATCTTTCTTTTTAAGCTGCTGTATCTTGGGAGAGAGTATCCAAAAGGAGCAGACTATTTTAAAAGGCGTCTGAAGACTGTTTTCCTTAAAAACAAAGATGTGACGGACCCAGTGAAGATCAAAGAACTTATTGGACGGGGCGAATTCGTAATGAAAGAGCTAGAGGCCTTATACTTTCTTAGGAAATACAGAGCTATGAAGCAACGCTATTATCCAGAAGGCAAACAAACTAACTGATCATTGTTACGATAATTACAGCTGAAAATCAAAGCAAACCATTTATAATTACTAAATAGTATAAAATAATTCTAATTGAAAACAATCAAGGCATCTACATTGTGTAAAAAATACCTGAGCTGCCTTACTGCACTAAATTGAATAGATTCCAGATTTTATTCATAGAGAGTTTAATCAGGCATCCTTTATCTAAAATTTTGTTAAAATTTGTGATATAGCTATAAAATGTTGCCAGCTACAATTATAAAATTAATGAGCACCTAGTTTTGGAATGAAATACTTAAAAACTTTATCAAATCTATAAAGTTCTAGCCCGTTATTGCCAGTTAATTTATCTTACTGACAGGCTGTTTAATTTGCGTAACTACCGTATAGACTCGAGTATAAGCCGACCCAAGTATCAGCCAAGGCACATAATTTTACCACAAAAACTGCATTAAAAATGTGTTGAAAAACTCGGCGTATACATGAGCATATATGGTAAGTGAAATAAATTGTTGCTCATTTATGCCCCACTTTTGAAGGCATAACTTTTGATTCAGTGATTATTAGTACATACTTTTTACTACAAAACAAATAGCACCTGGTAATAGTGTAAATGTAGTTAAGGAATTATATGTATAGTCTATTTAAAATTCCTTATGTATACAGATAATGGGTAAAGTTGGCTTCTGACGAAGAAATGGCCTGATAATATTTGAATTCAATACCTACTTGATTATTTTCCATTAATTGCATTGCTGGCTTCCTTTAGGCCTTAAAACAGATCACCTGTTGTGTACTAAACTTCCCTAATAAAGAGTAGTGAAAGAACTGTTCATAAAGATTTGCTTTCCGTTTACCTCTAAATTAGTTAACATGGCCTAGGACCCCAAACAGCATGGTTTTTAAATTTAAGCAGACCCACTTAAAACTGTTAGAGAATACTGGAACTCTTATTATAAATATATACATTTTCTAAGTTATCATCTGCCCCATAAAAAAAAAACAACACTAAAAAGCAACTTCGGGGCAAATGTTCCAAGTTTCCATCAAGAAATGAGAACTCTCATATTCACCATAACTAGTTTTTATTACATTACAATAATTAGGAGCAGTACAGTTCATGACAAAAATATTACAAATTTCAGATCACTCCACAGCACATACCCCTATAAACATTTAAAAGTTCATTTTCGTGTAAAGAGTGGTCATTCTTAAATTTCATGTTTGATATGACCAACCACATTCCTAGGTCAGCACAACCAAATGATGGAGAACAACTCGATCACACTGCATGTGTCCCACAGAGAAGAAAAAGAAAGCACAATGTACAAAATGTGCATGTTTCAGTTTACACTATACAAAAATAGTTAAAATACATTCCAGGTAAACATGTTACAATAGGAAATAGTACTAGTAAGAAATTGGCACTCAAAGGAAAAAAAAAGTAAAAGTATTTTCAACATGAAAACACAAAAGACAGTGGAATTGGAAACTTTGGATAAAACATTATGTCACCCATTTAACTTTTGGGGGGGGGGCTCCTTGTAATGAACATTTCTGCAGGTAACAACTTTGTGTTTTCTAAACTCACCGAAGTTGCCTATTATCACAACAGGCACTTAAAACTATTAGGCTACAACAGAAATCTTAAAGAGTCATGACTATTTTTTAAATACTGGTGTGAAAATATCTTTCCTTAGAAAGAAATAACTCATATTCTGACTGAATTTACAGCTATCAGTTATATGCTATTCAGTTTATCAAGGCAGAATTCATGCTATCCAGTAGAATACAGAACTTATTACATGTAAATTCAGCTTTAAAGTAATTGCTGGCTTTCTTAAGATCATTAATACATAGTTATCAAGAGATTATTACTTTTCTACAAAAGGAAATTACTTCAGATAGTTTCTGTTACCCGCCCACCCCCCCCACCCCCCAATGATCCATATATGTTGCTTGGAAATGAGTGGGTAGAAGGAAAAAAATGACTGGAATACAAATGAGATGAACTTGTGCAAACTGCAACTTAACATGCCTCATAACATCTCTCTACATTAGGACAAAATTGTGCAATGGTGGCAAAGGTTTTGATAATTTATGACAGGTTCTAAATTCCTATGCAGTGTGACTCATTTAAATAGAACTTAGCATTGCTTGCTGGGAATATTCACTCAAATTATACTACATATTTCTACTACATTCTTCCACAAACATGTTATTGTCTAAGACTATGTATTTTAGTAATTTTTGTTTTAACCTCAAAGAATTTTAAGGCTTTAACAATTATATAGCATCTTATTTCTAGGATCACCTCCGTCTTTAAAATCTCTACAAAACAACTGAAAACATTTAAAATCCACATAATAAAGGATAATTATCACTGCCTTAAAAAAAAAAAGTTGCCCAGCTACAACAAAAATTTAACAATCCTAAAAAAATCTCCTTAATTACATATCACAATTCCTGAAGTATGGCCATTTCTTTCTCTTGTCTAGAACAAGAGGAGGTACTGCATAAAACTTTTCTACCAAAACAATGTTTCATAAATCTGTATCTTAGCATAGTATTTCAGAAACATTGATTTTTTACACAGTTTCCTTTTCTGTGAATTCATTTAGGCACCTGTTCATTTGTTCCCAGATAAAATTATTTAGAACTCAATATTTTTTAAGTCTATTTTAATTATTTACACAAAGAGGTCAACTGGAACATTACACACTTGGGGATATTAATATACCTGATGTACAACTTATAAACTATAAATGTTTTAATAGAATCACAGTTATGTTAAATTAAAAAAATTAATCAAATTCACTCCTTTAAAGCAATGATTTAAAGTGATGTATGTAAAGTGGCTTGATTAAACAGTTACATTTGAATCATAGCAAAACAATTATATTAGAACGAGAAGAAGCCTTAGAAACCATAGACCTTGTTTGCAAAACAAAAGTATGCATCATGTTATCTCTGAGCTGTGTGTCAAATGCCTCCCTCATATAGCACAGGCCACTTCAGAATATAAACACTACCTAAGGACAGTGATGTCTCTCGATTGGGGAGACCATAATATCCTTCAGCGCTTTGCATAGTGCCTATCATCTAGTAGGCACACAATAAATATTCAAGGAATACATAAATGAATTCTGCTTAAAAAAAGTTACACTTTAGAAATTAAATTTCAAAAGTACTTGTCCTTGTAAGATTTTAATTATTAAAATAATGGACAGTATCTCCATAAAAGCTAGTCCTAATTATAGAGTACTTAAGGAATTCTTCCAAAACTACCTTTAGAAAATTTGCTTTCCACTGTAGAGGGTTCTCTCTCCATATAGCAGGCTAGAAAATGCCTACCTTAGTCACTAATGGACCAGGTAGGAGCATCCAGTTGATAGTCAAAGAATAAACGGCTGCAACCACCAACTGAAAATGAGTTATTAGGTCATTAAATCCCATTACGTCATCTGTCATGTGATCTTGAGCCACAAGGAAATAAGATGTAGTAGTACAATTTGATATTTCATGGGGATATTCATAACAAAACATCTTAGAGAACATTAGGGGGATTAAATTTAAAAGAAGGAAAAGCATCAACTCATTGGGGCTTCTGGAAGGTTAGATAAGAAGACACTAATATAATGAACAAAAAATTTAAAAGAATATTCAAAAATAAACTTCACCGCTTGCACAATTTTGCCTGATGACTAGTGCTAAAGATGACAATGCAGGTAAAACATTACAGGTTGTCTGAGCTGACATAAAAGGAGTGTCTTAAGCCAAATGAATATAAATCACAAAGGTCTAAAGCAAGATAGAGCTTTTGAGATGATTTAACATAAACACAATAGAAAGTGATTTATCCAAAATCAGTTTTAAAAGACACATAATGATTAAAACCTTAGTCTCTTTTCTCTTACCACAGTGATATTTTCACCGTACCACATCTCACTTCAAATCTTTTATTGAAACATTTGTTAATGTTTATCTATTTTTTAAAGCATGACATAGTTGTAAATAGGGACCCACCCCCCAAAAATAGGAATTCTGAAACTCTCTGACCTTCCACCAATCTCAATTCTTTTAAAGTTTACATTTTTAATTAACTATTTAAAATTCTGTTGTTAAACAGAGTGGTCCCTATCAGGAGGTCCACCAGGTAGTGAGAATTCATCTCACGGAGCTACTTAAACTCTTTTTCCATTTTCTGCCAACCCATGCATAACGACCATTGGATGACCACAAGGACTCAATCCATGCTGGGAAACCCTCAGTGAAGCACAAAAGTCAACACCAGGGCCTGGACTTAACCATCTTGGCCTCTGAAACACCTACTAAGCTAACTGGCCCAAATGATTAACATCACTACCAAAATCAAAAACTATTTCAAAGACTCAAGGTTAAGAAAAGTTTAGCATTATGTTAAGAAAAAGGAACCCAACACAGTAAGACTACATTTAATTCCTATGAGTATTTTTAATATATGTTATCCCACCCCAATTAGAAAAATTTAGTAGCCCCAAAATGGTTGCTATGTTCCCCACTACATACGGAATCTGACTTAACAGGAAAAGCTATAAGGAGTCTTACAAGAATTTATCTAATGTGGAAAGTAAATGACCTTTTGATATTTTCCAATGCCTTGTATTTTTTCCCCATTTTCCCCCGTTTTTATAGAAAAAATATACTATTTTGGGGTGTGACCATGGCAAACAGCAGTGGAAAGGGGAAGAAATCTTTGTGAACAATGTATCTGCACATTTATTTAGGTTAATCTGAAAATTACAGAAGCCCAAACAAGTTTTATTTCCTCAATGTTAAGGTAAAACCAATCATGAAGTCAATTGAAGTTTTAATTGGTAATTAATCCATTTATGTGAATAGATAAAACTCAAAATAGGGATTATTTGAAAGTTTCATTAATTCATTGCACACTGAATGTTCACAATCGGTAAGAAAACTAGGAAGTAATTGACTGCATGCACCAAAAACCCCGAAACCGAAATCTCAGGTATTCAGTTTCTTTTCACAGGCATTGCGAGTTTGAAAACCAAAACTCAGGGAATACTGGTCCTCAGAGGGAAAAAGTTTCCACTGTCATTTAAAATAAGCATTCAAGATGAAAACTAACAGCTTGCATGGAGCAAAAAGAAAATTAGGTAATGCTAAAACAAATGCTAATAATTTAGTGTAATGTACAAAAATGATGACTTTTACTTAAGTATGCCTTAAGAAAGTACAAATTGTATTTACATAATTATACACTTTGTCTTTGACTTCTTTTTCTTCTTTTTACCATCTTTGCTCATCTTCTCTTTATGTTTTCGAATTTCCCGAACTAATGTATAGAAGGCATCATCAACACCCTGAAATATACAAAAAAATATTGAAATATGATTAAAATATGTGAGGCAAACATGACAAAAGGGTATTTTAGTAGTAAAAATGTTGATACGAAGAAAGATTAAAGAAAATTCACAATTCTCTTTAGCTAACTGATATGTCAAACTTGGCAGTCTTCAATATGGTTCTTCATGTATAGCTGGCCAATATTATAAGTAGAAAACTACTTTTGCAATGGGTGATGATAATCAATGATATATAATAACTTTTTCCCATTAGCAGAACTTTAATTTGCTACTAATTTTCCACAGTGGAAACCCCACCTATCAAGAACATTACACTAATTATTCCTTAGTTATTTCTACACTTTCTATATAAGCCATGCAAGTATATTATACTATTTTCATATATATTCAGGAGTATATAAGTTCTGGTTCAATATATATAATACATAACTTAATAAGTAAATAATATTTGAGTACATACAGGTTTCAAATAAGACACACTAAGATGCCAGTTTCCAAGTTTCTTATTAAGAGATTTTAAATGACCCCAAAATAAGATGCACTATTTTAATTTGTGGGAAAATTGAGTCAAATATTTGAATTGCTCCTAGTTTGCAGGAGATTGTTCTGTATTATTGTTTGTTAGTAAGTTATTCAAAAGCTAATATACAAAGCCAAATGTATCTTCAAAGAGTTTTCCATCAGTTATTGTGGCCTACATGTATCTGTTAGTAAAAAAGGTATTAAAAATCAGTTAGAGCTAACAGCGGTTTCAAATCAGAATAATAAACCTAGTAGTAACCTATTAACATAAAAAATAGGTATCAGAAAGTAAAAGCAGGACAGCTTTTTGACCCTGAAAAACGTAATTATAAGATTCACACATCAATCATTTTCATTGTGGCCCTTGTGAAAAAGCAAAAGAAATGAAAAAACAAAAATTTTTAAAGAAAAACATCCCGGGTACCATATATAGAGTATAAGCCGAGTTTTTCAGTATATTTTTTAATGCAGTTTTTGTGGTAGGTGCCTCAGTGGATATTCGAGTCGGCTTATACCTGAGTACATATGACATCTTTTTAAAATTTTCTTTTCTTTTTACATGTTATTTATCCAATGTATTTTCTTTTTAAATCATTTTATTGGGAGCTCATACAACTCTTATCACAATCCATACATCCATCGTGTCAAGCACATTTGTTGCCAACATCATTCTCAAAACATTTTCTTTGTAATTGAGCCGTAAGTATCAGCTCATTTCCCGCTCCTTCCCCCACCTTCCCTCCATCACGAACCCTTGCTAATTTATACATTATTTTTTCATGTTTTACACTGTCCGATGTCTCCCTCCACCCACTTTTCTGTTGTGTCCATACCCCAGGGAGGGG
>NW_022103918.1:11996831-11998483 GCF_000313985.2 Echinops telfairi
AAATTTTCAACTGAGTATTAACTGAAAAGAAAACCTGTTAAACTAATAATAATGCTTCCAAATCTAGACACTAGGGGGAGTCTTAGGAACAAATACCCAACAAGTGTATAAATCAAGCCCCTTTCGGAACAATGAAAAATTGGGTTTTACTCATTGTCATCACCTAATGTTGAATATTTGTAAGAATATATTAATTTACATTATTTTGATAATATAAAAAATTTTTAAATTAACAGTGATCTGGTTTCTTTACTGCTTTACTAAGATCTTTTGGAGAATTTCAAGATGTTAATAAATTCAAAGGATTTTTTCAAGCAATACTTAACTGATTATAATTCAAAAAAGGATGAGCATTAATATGTTAAAAGAAGTAAGCATGGTACAATTGAGAGAGAGGGGCTTGCTCATGTTTAAACAAATAGTTGTAGGATAAACCAGCATTATCACTAATTTGGAGATTTTGTCTTTACAAGTTATTCAAAAGCTAGTCATATAAAGCCAAATGTTGTACTTTCAGAGTTTTCCATTTGGTCATTGTGGCCTACAGTTCCAGATAGTTGTTTTTCATGGGTTGTATTAAAACAAACAAAAAACCTCACTGCTATCGAGTCAATGCTGACTCACAGCAACCTCCTGTAGGTTTCCAAGACTAACAGTTTATGGGAGTAGATAGAGAGCCCAATCTTTCTCCTGCAGAACGCTGCTGGTTTCGAATGGACAACCACACAGATCGCAGCCCAACACATAACCAACCACACTACCACCAGGGTTCCATTAAATTAAAGATTATTCTGACTTGAAATCAGTTAGCAGCAACTAATTTTAATACTTTCTTTGCTAGCAAAATACATGTAGGCCATGATAAATAAGTGGAAAGAAGAAAATGCTGATTATGCTTTCCATTTGGAAGTTGATGGACGTCCAGAATGAGGTTTGTTATCAATCTACATTTCACCATTTTGGAAACTAGAAAACTATTCATACATTTGAGTTTTTTTTCCCCCATAGTGCTGTCCGTGTAAACCATCTTCAACATCACAAGTTTCGGCAGCACTTTTTCCGGAGCAGGAAACAAAATTTCACAGCTGCACGCTGTTCTTAAATTAGCCATCACAAAAAACGAGGTTTGAGTGAAACTGCTTTTATAAAAATCATTCACTGTGACCCAAATGAACCATTCCAGGTGACACCACTGGGTGCACTCAGAGTTGCTTGATGTTCACCTAGCGGGAACAATGCGACTACTAAAAGGTCCGCTCTGCTCAGTGCAATTCTGGTTTGTGGGGGGGTGCCCCCTATATATACCTTCACACTAACTTCCGAAAACTTCTACTAAAGTTATAATGAAGAGTAATTATTCTTTAGCTGACCAACACTGGACTCGTTTAAAATTATAAACCCTTAGTGTGGAATAGAACCTTTAAAACACATCTAATCCAATTTGTCTATTCTTGATGAATTTCTCTTTATTCTACATCCAATGTAGTCAAGTCCTTTTGAGTTGCATTTATGACACAGAATACTGTTAATGGTACCTACTAAATGGTGAAGCTGATAAAATGAAAAGTCATGACAAGGTCCATTCTACAATGGAAAGAGTGTACAAGTTAAGAGACAATGACAGAAACAATTTGATAATGTCACCATGAAGA
>NW_022103918.1:11999409-12003681 GCF_000313985.2 Echinops telfairi
GGGTAGGGGAGTAGGGGGAAAGTGGTCACAATGATCTGACGTATGGCCCCCAACCCAGGGGAACGAACAGCAGAAAATGGGTGAAATGAGACCAGTTGGTATAAGACATGGGGAAAAAATTTTTTTTATAGATTATGTAGGGGGCACGGGGGAGGGAGAAGGAAAAATGAGCTGATGCCGGGGCTTAAGTAGAAAGAAAATGTTTTGAAAAAGATGCCAACATATGCACAGATGTGTTTGACCAAATGGATATATGTATGGATTGTAATAAGAGCTGTAAGAACCCCCAATCAAATGATTTAATAAAAATGTTTTTGTCATAGTCAATGCTACTTTTAATGTGTATTGTAATATACAGCTTCATACAATGATCCTTGATAGATACTGTGTTCGTAAACCTCGATAAAAAAAAATGCCAGTCAAACGCTTTCTTTCTGAGAATAGTGGATCACTATACCACATAGTATCTTCTAGGTCCAAGTCTACTATTCAGATGTGTACTTTCCACTTTCAGGAAACACACTTTGTTATGTCCCATCTAAAAGTCCTATTATATAATACCATCTTGTGCCTTAATAAATGTAATAAATAATACCTGTGTAATTTAAAAATATAATTGGCATGAACTTCATGGTATCTACTGAGTGAAGTATTTCCTGAACAAGACAAAACTTAGTATGAATTGGTTTAGAGAGGTAGTTGAGGCTCTATTCAATAAAAATCTACAGGGCAGCTATTATGCACCAGAAGCTTTGAAAGGCAATTGGGATGTGAAGATTAAAATTACATGATTTCTGCTGGCCAAGATCCTACTGCCTAATACAGAAATAAAATATTAAAAAAGGCCATGTCTATTTAGCTTGGTAAGTTAAAATATTAAGGGAATGCTGAATAGGAGCACTATGCCCAGTCTACTTTTAAAAAAAAACACATAAAACCAAACTCATGGCCAACGACTCACAGTAAAAACACAAGTCGAAATATTTTTAAATATAAGACAAAAAAAATACAGAAGTGGGAAGATGATAGGGTCATCTGTATATGATATGCTATAGAACTTGAGATTTTATTCCATATGTAATAGGAAGTCACTGACTGGAGACAGGAAATGAGTATATTTCTCTAGTTGACAAATAAAAGAGATAACAGCTCTAGTAAGAAATGTAGAGGTCTTAAACCAAAGCTCACTGCCAACCCACAGTGACCCAGCTGGACAAGGCAGAACTGTCTGTGAGCTTCCCAGAGGCTGCAACTCCAAGGAGAGGAGAAAGCCGTGTTTCTCCAGAAGGGCAGCTGGTGCTTCCAAAACTGTTGCCTGTACCCACACTGTCACCAGGGCTCAGAGCTAGTGATGTGATAAAAGATGCAGAATAGACCATCACAGGAATGTGTGGCTGCTTCCAGATGGACGTGAGAAAGAGGGAGGTCGGAGCCATTCTTTTGATTCCAGCTTTCTCAGCTGGATAAGAATATGGAATGTAAATACAGAACACAGGAAGAACAGCAGCTCTTTGCTTACAGAAGGAAAAGTGTGTTGTGGTAGTGGCACCGCCCACCTTCTTGGGTCCTTCCGATTACAACTCTAACATTTTTCATATATCATGGCTCTTAAAAATAAAGATAGCATCAGTCCCCACATACTTAGCTTGCTGTAAACTAATTAAATCATTAGACCCCACGAGGAATGGAGATTAGTTTATTGGGCTATCAAAGTTATCTCAATTATAATCCACATCCAATAGATTCACAATAAATGTATTAATTATGGCGGGCGGAGGGGGGGGGGGGGGGGGGCAGCGGGGGCGATTCTAGGTTTCTTATCTTTTAGTACTTCAAAATAGAATACCACAGTTAGGTAATTCCATTCCAAAAGATTGCTACTTAATGTTATCTTTGAAAAATGTGATTTGTGCTAAAATGCTGAACTTACCAGATTACATTACAATGCATTTTTTAATTTTCACACAGCCAGGAGTCTTTTCTTCTTTGCTGATTTTTTTCAATCTGTATTGTCGGATCTCTCTCACCAATGTATAAAAAGCATCCTCCACTCTCTGCATTGTAAAACACAACTTCTTTAAAGTTTGTTTCATTGGTAAGGGTAATTTATTGGGGATAACCATGTACAAGAATCTGAAATTATGAGCTTTACCTTAGTTTTTCTTTTTAAATAGAAATGGGATTTTTTTAATAAAAGCCAAGGATGTTTTTTTTTAAATTTACTAAAATTCTGATATTTTTCTTAAAACAAAGTAGTTTTCTTCTTTTAATGGAATTAGAACATGATTTTTAAGAATTAAGACTAAGTGGGAGATAATGGAAATCCTTAATACATCTATATTGTTGCCAGTTGATGCAATCATTTTGGTTTGCTTGTCATGGACTTAATCAAAGCTTAAACTGAAGTTTGTATTTCTTTGACATACTAAAAAATAAGTGACTAATGTACCACTCTGAGTCTGCACTCTTAACTTGTGTGGGCAAAGGGAGGGTACAGTACAAATGGGATACATCATCTCTGATCAAAAAATTTTAAATGCAACTCAAAATAAAGCCAGGACAAGAGACTAGAATCTTGAGTTCTTCCTTCAGTTACAACACTGAATCAACTATATATCAAAAGCGTAGTGGTAGTTTTAAATTTAACTAGGTACAAAGAATTGTCCCCTTAAATCTTAACTGAAATTAAACAATGGCTTAGATTTTGCATGTAGAAGTCATTCCTCTAATACTTTGAACAATTAAAAAAAGCACACATCAATATTTTAGGATATATTAAGTTTTATAAAGCTCAAGAGTACATTAAGAACTGCTTCGGTAGAGATGAGTAATTTACATTTAAAATAAACCCTTCATTAATTATTGATAATTCACTTTCAATTAAGAAGCAGTTATTTAAATAATTTTTAGGGCTATTGCTCCAGTTACTAACATATACCATCCGGTGACATTTCTATTCAATTTAATTAAAAAAATCATTATAGCCTAGGAAAATCTGCATCTTATTTTTTATGGGGTCAATTTAACCAAGTAGATCTGTGTTTCACAAAACAAGTGATTCCACCCTTAGAAGGGGGGATGGTCCTGAAATAATCCAGGTGGCGGCAAAAATCATAAAGACACTTGACCCTGGATTGTGACTATAGCACAGAACTTTCAAATTGTGGGGGAGGGAGAGGGAGGGGTGGAAGGAGGTGTCTGAGTAATTTTTTTCTGCCAAATACCTAGGAACTAGTTAGCTAAACAAACTACAAGTAAAAATGTCTACCAATTTTAAAAAATCATTTATATTAGTACTCAAATTAGATCCCTACTTGTACCTGCATAGTTCTGTTTTATGTTTTCAGTTAGCTTATATTTAGCATTGATTCTCAATAGTAAAGGGATTATTTTTATTCATGTCCTTGAAAAAGTTACAATTAGAATTTTTTATTATTAAGTAGAATAAATAATTTAAATCATTAAAATTACCCTTCTGAATAAATGGCCTGGCATTTAAAGTTATCTCCACAAATGATTCTTTTCATATAAAAAGCAACCCAAGTTACTGAAAACATATATATGTTTAAAACATATATATGCAAACAAATGTAAATATATGTATGGACAAACCAGGTAAAAGCTCATATTTTCTAAAAATTCTTAAGAATATAAGCTTATTCCTAATTTTTTGTTTTCTTCAAGTTTCATAGTTAATGTAGAAGTACCAAAACATTGGCTATGAGGAGGAAATAGGGCATTGGCCCTTGACTTATAGAAATAAATTTTGATTACAACTTATTTCTAAAATCATTTGAATGTATTTACTTTTCAATTTTGAACATCCCCATCACCAATACCAGAATGATTTCTGTTTCCAGCAATGCAGAGAGAATTGGAAGTCAATAATTTAAGAGAAGAGATCTCTACCCACCACCAAGAATTCAGTTATTCATGCTTCATTTAAGGCTAAGATAATTGACACTGAGAAGTTGTTATCCCAGAAGGATGTTTTCCATTTTTACTTTCACTAGTGTGAAATTTAGTTTAGATTTTAAAGAGCCATATTTTTTCAGACTTAAATTAGTTATGATTTCTTGATAATATGCTTGTCTTTGTATGTACTCTGGGACTGACTTTTAGTAATAACTGCATATAATACACGTGTGAAATAGAACATTGATTACATATTCCAAAATAAGGTTACACTATTCTCAACAGCAAAAAATTAAAGAAATTACTATAAAAACAAAGAAAGTGTAGGTAATTTATATATATATATATATATATATA
>NW_022103918.1:12004002-12012642 GCF_000313985.2 Echinops telfairi
CTGGTTGCACAGTGGTAAGTGCTTGGCTGCTAACAGAAAGGTTGGTAGTTCGAATCCACCAAGGTGTGACAGACTGTGGAAACCCATAGGGCCAGTTTGATGCTGTCCCATTAGGTCACCAAGTTTGACTCCACCTCAATGTGTATAATCCTTTCACTAAAATATTTCATTTTAAGCAAGTATTTGTTTCTGTAGATTAGCTTATTATATGCAAAAAATCTTCCTAATTCTTTGTTCCAACATCAATATTCCAATTTTATAACTTACTAAAATTCTTAGGGGAGAGTGGTGGAAGTAACAAGACGTTTAACCTCCAACTTTGCATTCCTGATTTTAAGAATCTTGCAAATTATAGCTCACTTGGAGAACTATTAAATACATTCATGCCAGCACTTGGGAAGCTAGGTGTGCTGCATAGCATATGCTTAGCAATGGTTTGGCCAACTTTTAACTCATAAAAAGCGACATGAATAGCAAACCAGAGAGTTAGTCCATCACCTAAAAGTGTTAAGTTCATTAAATTAATTTCCACCTTATGGTGAGACCTTCAGATATCCAAAAAGCTGAAACAAGAGTATCACATAATCTAAGTACTCCACTCTGGCCATCCTTTGTACCGAACCCTTCCCACTTTGGTTTGAGCAGACTGTAAAAACTGACAGCTGATTCCCATGGTGTCAACAGCCTTTGCCAACAATGCCAATTCCCAAAGAGACCAGAAAAATGTGCCAATGACTACCCACACACTGTGAGCCAGCAGCAGTCCTTAAGAGACTGAAAACAGGGACCATGCACCGCACATAAGCAGCACATAAAAATCTATGAGGCCCTTTGGATGTGAACTGAAACGATTGTGAAGAATATGTAATTCAGATCATATCATTAGCTTTTAAAAATAATCAAACATATAAAATATGTAACCTTCAGGCCTATCTTTAAAAGCACTAGAAGACAATTTCTAATGTTTAATGTCTTAAAAATTAAGTCAAATTCTGATCTAACTTCTATTATTTAACCAGACACTGTAAAGGTCTCCTGGGTGTCGTGGGTCAGCAACAGACAACCTACAGGCCCAGTACACAGGAGGGAGCAACCACACACGGAGAGAAAGCTTATTGCTGCACTGCTCACAGCTCGCACCAAGCCTGTGCATTTTAAAAGAATTATGAAAAAAGGAGACTAGTAATATGAAGCAGGTATTTCATGTGTCTACAAGCCTAAACTATTGACTTCCTGGCCCTTTAGAGAAAAAGTGAGACTTAAGAGAACTTCTTAAGCAATGTATTCTTTCTACTAATGTGAATATATGAAAGGGCTTCAAAAAGTTAGTGGGAAAATCCTATTATCTTTTAACTTCATTTTTCCACAAATTCTTTGAAGCCCCTTTCCCTTGCAATCCTTTTTGGTATTTGTGTTTTATGTTAATAATAAATACCAAAATTAGGGTACAAAAACAAGTAGCTACCTGGTAAAATTCAACAAAGATATTATTTATTTTGTCCATATACAAGAAAATTTAGAAGCCTAGTAAGAAATTAGCAGCAAATAATATACTCCGCAGAAAGCAAGGTTTCAAATTTTATTTATGAAACTAGAAATCTAATATTTCATTTTATAAGTATTACAAATATTGGAAATAGCTCTTTAAAGTCTTCTGAAAGCATGCAGATAGCGAATTAATTTCCACAAAGGAAATGGAATAAAACGTTTGAAGACAAATTCATTTCTAAAGCAAATCAACTTCTATTTAATAATGAAAAGAAAAAAGATCAAAAGTTAAATATCTAAAAAATTACACAGAAGACATCAACAAAACGAGAGATAATTATGAGAGGTTAAGTGGCAGAAAGTCAGGAAGTACAAGTATTCTTTGATATTATATTCTTCTACATTTTAATTAGATGATCCACATAAAGGTCTATAAAGCAAAATTTCTTTAAACTACCCCACTTCCATCTCATACACCCTACATACATTTTCAAAATGCACACTGGTAAATAATACCACAAAGCATTATGACACCTACAAAAATCTACTTTCAAAGCCAGGTAGTTTATTATTTAATTATTATGTATGCTGTAGTACATATGTTTTAGTGTCAAATACCAAGAATGAGTACTTAGGAAATAACTGCGCAAGGAGAAAGATGATGGCTATTTTAGGCTCTTATCAAATGAGAAATGGAGGACTACATTGTGGGAACAGGATAAAGACTCTCTTTTAGTGTTTTGAGCCTTGGTAGTGCAACAGTTAACCGTTTATCTGCTGACCAACGGGCTAGCAGTTGTAATCCACTTAGTAGCTCCGAAGGGTTGGCAGCTGTAATACACTGAGTAGCTACGTAAGGGAAAGATTCGGTGATCTGTTCCCCTTAAGATTCTTCTGGGTTATAGCTTAGAAAGCCTTCGGAGGACATTCTACCGGGACATATGGAGTCGACGAGAGTCAAAACTGGACTCATCAGCACTCACCAACAGTAACTGCTTTCTACTCAGACGGTGGTCTATGCACCCATATCAGCATCACCAAAGACTTTAAGAGAAATGCAGCATCTCAGATAGCAACCCAGATCTGCTGAATCAGAATCTGGATTTTAATAAGTTGCTCGAGTTGATTTAGTGCTTTTTTAAAGTATAAGAAGCACTGCTTAAGACCGTTCTTTGCTTTATGAAATGTAAATGAATATATGCACGAATCTAAAGCATCTTTGGAAAGCTAGAACTAATACAACTGTAGCAAGACATTTATAGTAGGGTCTAGGTAGTAAGGCTGCAGATGTTTTCTCTAAATGTCTTTCAATTGTATAGATAAAAAATGTTTTACGACAATATGAGGGGAAATATATTACGCTGTATTAAAATCATGATTTCTGAGCACCTCTTCTCAGGAACTCAGAATACTGGTCAGAAAGACCACGAAAAAGGCAAAAACAAAACAAATCAGACTTTGTCCTAGTCTTTGGGACTTGGAAATAAATCTGAATGAAATCTCAATCCATTTAACAGAATTCATATTGAGTCTTTTTTTTAAAGTATAAATTGTTAGTAAAATTACTATGAGATATTTGTACTATAAAAAATGATCAAACAATAGAAATTCAGTTTTTAAATTTCAAAACTCCTAAAATAGAATTTGTTGTTGTGCTACCATGTGCTACCATATTGGTGCACCTAATCAGAGGTCCATATGAACATCCCCATGGAATACAGAAATATATAATAGCTGAATTGTAAAATGTTTACTTACAGCCTTACACAATTCATTGAAAGTACCAGAATATCTGCTTTTAAGTTTAACTGTTTAATAAGCTATTCATCGACTTTTTAACATTGTATTAGAAAAAGTAAATTCCAAATTCCAAATAAATTCCAAAAAGTCAGTTTTCTGGGATCACAGGAACATGTAACCAGAAAAGCCCCAAACAAATGTTCACTTTCCGTGAAACATAAATTGATCAATCTCCTATTAGGAGAAAGTCATATTCCATCACAAGGTTGTATATTCTTTTCTAGGATCAATTGAAATTATTTTTACCTAGATAGTTACCTTTAAATTAAAGGTTACTTTTAAACAAAATTCACTGTCCACTTGGCATTAATTTTTGTCCTAAAAATTTAGTGAGTGAGTGAGGGAGAATTTCTATTTACCTTCTGAATATTTTCTTGCTTTAGGTAAAAACCTCCTCCAAAAATAAACACATCATTTAAAAATATTGTTAAAGTAAAATTCTTCATAGAGAAACAACAAAACCTAACTAAAAATACAACACAATGCTCTTAAAAGCACTTCTAAAATAAGAAACCCCAAATTTGTGCCCAGTTCTTTGCCTCTCTTTATATTTATGACAGTAAAAACACCCATTAACACTTCTTGAATCCTGAATGTAAGGTGTTGTTCAGAGGTAAGAGAACTTCTTCAAAATGGGAAAAAACAAATCCAAAAGAAGTATCATGAGCACTGAATCAAGAAGTGCTATCTTGTCATATACTTAAGCTAACATTTACCAAATAATTATTTCCTTGTTTCTCCTAATAGAAAGAAAATCTGATAAATCACATCATATAATCGCTTACGATTCATCTATAAATGTTCTTGCCCTAACTCCATAATGATGCTTTTAGAATACATATTAGTAACTCATGACTAATGATTGAATTCAATCAATTAAAAAAATATCTGTTAGCAGTTTTACTTACCTGTCTTGTCTTTGCTGATGTTTCAATAAAAGGAATTCCATAACTTCTTGCTAAGTCCTGAGCCTGTTTTGTGTCTACTGTTCTAGAAGGCAAATCACACTTATTTCCTACTAGGACCATAGGTACATCTTCAGAGTCTTTAACTCTTTTTATTTGTTCTCTGTGGGGAAAAAAGGTACAGCAGACATGAGTGACTCAAAAACCTTCCCCAAATTCTCCACGACTTTTGATAAAATTTGGTTGAAGGAAAACATAAATTGCCTAACTTCCATCATACTAAGCTTTCTTTGCTTGTCTTCCAGATCTAATTATATTTTTCTCCACCTTACAGACAGATTTTATTATATATCCTTAATAGATCAAATACTAAAGAAATACAGTAAAATGACAACAGGTTCACATGCAGGTCAGTCACAATGATAAAGCAAAATATTGAAAATGTTTTTGCGTAAATTAAAAAATATATATAAAATCTTGAGAATATATCCTCTACTCTTGTTAAACTATAGCTCTAATTTTTAAGTATTTTATGAAAATATGAATTATAATATTAACATAATTTTAACTTCTGTCAGAAAAGAAATGGTACCAAGGGAAAGATTTTGGTTTCTATGTGAAAAGTACTGAATTCATTTTTCTGTTTATTGTGAAAAGTACACTTATGTGGCTGCTAATTTTTAATAAGATGTGCACAAAATCTAATTCTGGAAGGAAGTGTTATTTTCACCATTTTAGGCAAATTTCAAAGATGTAGCATAATAGGAAGAGCAGGAATCTGATTTGGTTCCTCTACTTATTAACCAATATATGTATACATACTCATCTATGAGGAGTACTGGGACCCATGAATTGTGGGCCATGCATTGAGCTTCTAATCACAAGGTCAGCTGTTCGAACCCACATGCTGCTCCATGGAGAACGATGGGGCTATCTGTGCTCACAGATATTTGAAACCCAAAAGAACAGTTGAATTCTGTGCTATTGAGTTGCTGTCAGTCTTAATCAACTCAAAGGCAGTGAGTTTGGTTTTTAAGTTTTATACTAATCTACCCAATTTCCATCCACCCAAATTTCTTTTTCTCCATTACTAAAGCATAAAGATACTGTTGTTTTTAAAATGTAGTCAGTTTTATGCATATTTGTTATATTCTTTAAAAAGTCATTAGTCTACTTCTTCAATTTTTTTAAACAACTTTAGCATTTAAAAAAAATAACCCAGATGGATATTCATCCAATGCCAAGAAACTTTACCCCAAATATACTTCATTATTTCTAAGGCTATTTGAGTAATATGACCTAAAATCTCCTGATATTTATGATATTTAATTTTATGACTGATATTAGAAAGTTCAAAGTCTCTTTTCTCTAACATAGAGTAGTCAAAAAAACAAGGTGTTTTATTAGAGTCCAACAGGTCTAAGGTTCAAGCCCAGCCTCACCACGTTCAACTCTCTATAATGAGACAAATTACTCAGCTGCTCTAATCCTTTTTAAGAACTTTAATATACTCTGGAAAGCTTACTTATATCACTAAATTTATTTTAGAATTTAAACTAGGCAACATGTAGATCCATAGTTTTTGGAAAAATTGAAATGATAAAATTTATCCACCAATTTTTTGAAGCCCTCTCATTATATGCACAGTGCTCAGCACTCCTTACTCTCTACCTTCCCAATCCTTTCTCTGCACTTCCAAAATTAGGGAATTGTTTTTATTATGGAGAACACTGACTGTTTGGAACATAAGTTCTTAGCCAGGACTTCATATCAAAATTACCTAGGGTCTTCCTAAAAGTATCCATTACCAAGGAAGGTCATATAAATTAGAATCCCCTAAAAGAATCTCAACATGAATATTTGATTACTCTTGGTAAAGCATTACTCTAATAGAATAAAGTCAATACACATTTTTTAATTATTTAAAAGCAATTCTTGCTTAAGTTCAGTATCAGTTCTATTTGTTACATGGTTTTTTTGTTCAACCTATTAAGACATCTACTTCAAATAACGTACAAGTAGTCAATATAATAATTGGAGATTTGCAATATTCCAAAATTACCAAATCTCTCAATTCTTGGATATTATCTTTGTAAACCAACTTCGACTTCTAATTTTTTTATTTTGGATTTTTTTAAAATAATTAAATCATTTTATCGGCGGCTTGTACAACTCATCACAATCCACACATACAGCCATTGTGTGGAGTACATTTGTACATTTGTTTTCCTCATCATTCTGAAAACATTTGCTTTCTACTTGAGCCCTTGGTATCAGCTCCTCATTTTCCCCTCTGGATCAGGTTTTAAATGGCTCACTAGGTTTCAACCCACCTATAATGGTGAATATCTTCAAATGATTTAGTATTATTTATGGCAAATACACAAAGAAAGCCCTCCCCAGTCCTCATGTACTGGTCCCTCATTGCACTGTATTCCTCTTGACCTGCTGTGTCGAGAATATCCAAGAGACAGGTTTCTCCATCAATTACTACTTGTTTCCTGTAGGAATCCTAAGAAGGGAGAAACACAGTTGGGATTATTATACTGCACCTTTTACTTTAAGAAAGGTCTTCTGCAGAGATCCAACAATACAAGTGCACATATTAATAAGTAAAGGAAGAGGGCTCACAATAGCCACAAAGCAAAGTAAATAATAACAAAAATAACAGGCTTAGTTGACAAAAAGAAAAAAATCAGTCAATTTACAAATACCTTAGTTTTACACAAATGATGCATGAGTTATACATGTTTTGCCAACTAGGCAAACCCTGCTCGTGTAATTTTCCTGTGTGGGTTCTGTGCATCACACATTTTGGCAGGCTGTTTATGTGAGCACCTGTTTACACAAATACAGACAATGGCAAGTGCCAGGCATCTGTTTTACTTATGGCCAAACGAGTACATGAAAGAATGATCAAGATTCAGGAGTCTAATGCGCTCTGAAACCCTGCGACCAATATCTACAGTCAGACAAACAGTGTATCTATGTATACATCACATAACTGCTCCATCTGCAAATTCAGAGGGAACTGCAAATACTAGTACAAAAAGAAAAAACAAGAGGAGTGGCGGAAGACCATGCAACTATTAGACTGAGTAAAGGAAGGGGGTAACTTCAACACAACCTTGAAAACTGGATTCTCCCAAATCTCAGTAGTACTTAAATCTCAAAGATTTTATATACCCTCCAACAAACAAACATCAAGAAATCAAAGAAAGGGGATTGATGCAATGTGACATCAAAGAATAAGACAGAGGAGGTAACTGGTTTTAAATACAAACATAAGAACATAATATCTTACTGTTCTTCACATGACCAGAATTAAAATGCCTTAGTTCATGAATTTCTTAAAAGATTATACCATCATAAAGAGTATGGTCGTCACTAAAAATAGCTTTGAAAAGTATGCACAGTATGTGACAACAGAGACATTTATAGCATAATCACAATAAAATGTATACATATACGTAAAAAATTTATCTGTGAACATTTGACTCTAAATTGACCCTATGGCACTGAGGGGTTTTTTTTTTGGGGGGGGGGGGTTTGAAACACATTTGATATCTGGTCATATATACAAGGAGGCTTCAAAGAATTAGTGGAAAAATTCCATTTTTTTCACCAACTTTTTTGGAAACTCCTCCATATGACAAAATGTTAACACTGACTATATCTTTGATGGAGGGAATAAAGAGAGAAAATTTATCTCTTGCTTATCTTTCAAACAAACTGGTTGTTTCCAAGTTGTCTACTATAAAAAATTACTTCTTTGCCCAGTCGGTGGGTGGAGGGAGGGGAGAGGAAAGGGATACATATATATTTTAAAACAAGAAACTCTTTAATAAAGATATGAACACATGATTGATACTTCAGGTTTTTAGACTGTTCCTTTAATTAACTACTTGAAAGAACTTACAAATTACAGTTTTGAATCCAAACCCTCTGCCATCAAGTTGATTCTTATAGATGACCAAGCACTTATAGCTTAGAATCACTCTGTTACCCAGGTGTGGCTACTGGATGGCATAAAGTAGATCAACCCAGACTCTCTTTACCTATACCTCTCATCTCACATTCTTGACTTCACAAAACTAATTCAAGTAAATAAAGAGTTGATAGCTTCCTTATTCTTTAGAGCTAAAACTTCCCACCAATGATAAAATTAGAGACTACACGGATTCTGGGGCCACACAGTCTACATAAAAAAATAAAGCATGGCTGGGGAATTACTCAACATCTGTCCATATGTAAAGCCTCCAAGATGTACCTCAATAAAGCCCAGACTCAACTGGAAAACACTCCTAAAGGCCAATGAACAATCCTTGAACTAACTACAAGCTTTTTCTTTCTCGTTGTGTTTTTTTTTGTCATTGGTTTATTATTGTTGTTTTGTTTTATTTAGTTGCTTTCTTTTGCTCTGTCTTGTTTTTGTGCATGTTATTAT
>NW_022103918.1:12013839-12035498 GCF_000313985.2 Echinops telfairi
CAATAATTTATAAATTATCAAGGGTTCATGAAGGAAGGGGGAGCAGGGAGGGAGGGGAAAAATGAGGAGCTGATGCCAGGGGCTTAAGTGGAAAGCAAATGTTTGGAAAGAGGCATGAAATGTAAACAATTAAATGCGAAAACAAACACTAGCATGTTGAGGGCAGGGAACAATGGCTCTACACCATGGGAGAAGGGGAAAGCAAGGACAAGATGATAAACTCATGAAATAAAGTATTTCCTAGCTCTGGCCAATCAAAGGACCTAGATGCAGTAGAGATGGCCTACCTATAAAAACACTTAATACCCAGGTCTTAATTTCTAGATATCACTGCCTATGTAGAGGAAATGCAGGGCTTTTGGGACAAACGGGTACATCCCAGGCAGGGACAAAGATAAAGGTGCACCTGGGAACATGTCGTGCCCGAAAGTTAGAAATGGCTCACAAAAAAACAATGATGACTTGTCAAAGGGATGCATACAGCAAGAAGCCAGCTTACAAGGATTCCACTAGCCCTAACAAAAACAAATTTTGAGCAACAAATCAATCATTCGAGAAATGGACTTTTAACACATCGCATAAAAAAAGAATCCATGATTCCATACTAATAATACACATAAAACAGACAAAACAAACAAACGAGGAAAGAAAAGAGTACTTAATTGCGGTGGATGCCAATGATAAATGTAGACACAATGTGAGTGAAATGATTACCATTCGGCAACCACTAGGGCAATAATTTATCCAGGCAAGAATTGTCCGTGGATACTAAGCCCCACTGGGTAGCAAATAGGTTGTAGAAGAGGATATTTATAGCCTCAAAGTATCTCCCCACAGAGTACTTATTAACAGTAAGAGAAAGATACTTTTACAGAGAACAATCTGCAGACATCACCCTGACTAAATAATCGACATTAACGTCATCAATAAGCCAGCAACATGTGCCCCTGGTGTGACGGCCTCAGAAAGACAGACACCACTGGGGGAGTGCCCCTGCCCAGACTGCTTAACCCACACCAGAGCAGACGAGACAGTCAGGCAGACCTACACTGCAAGCCATGCTACCGCACTAGCTTAAATTCTTTAAAAGGGCCATTTTCCTGAAAGACAAAAAACAGTCATCAATAGTTCTACATTAAAAGAGATGCTACGATATAACTAATCTCTTGGTGCTAAATCAGAGAGAATAAAAATTGGTTTCCTAAAATTTATCATTGCATTATGGTTACATAAGAAATATTTTTGTTGTTAGGGTTGGGTCAACAAACTTTTTCTGCCCTGATAAATATTTTTAGGCTTTGCAGGCCATACAGTTACTGTTGCAACTACTCACCTTGGCCATTGTTAACAGTGTGAAAGCAGTCATAGACCGTATGTAGGCATGATGAACATGGCTGTACACAAATACAGCTTTCCTTAAAAAATACAGGAGACACACTGGATTTGACCAGCTAACGTACAACTAGTCTTGCAGGCCACGATCTTAGATGGTAGACGTTTAGAGGTAAAAGGTCATGACATGTGGGCCTTGTCCTGTGTATTCACTTATATGTATGCATTTGAATAGACATGAATATACAGATGTACATACACAGAGAGAAACAAATGAGGCAAAGCATTAACTACTATTGAAGATAAAAGGTGTGGTCATATTTTCTAATAGTTATCTCTAAGTTTGAAATTTTTTCAAAGTAAAATGTTAAAAACTATCTTGGGTAGGCATTAACTATGTCTCTCCTTATTTCTCCCTAATATTTTATTTCTTCTATCCATTTCCACTAATTGTCTTACCTTAAGATCACAATATACTGTTCAATTAACCTAGAATCTTTGAGGCAATAATAAGAAATGCAAAGAATCTCCTGTCTTCTAATATGTTATTAGTAGTCATTAAAGTTGATCCTGACTGCCAGTGATCCCAGGTATACAAAATAGACCTGCTCCAAAGGGTCTTTAAGGCTGTGAAGCACCTTTGAGCCCTGGCAGTGGGCTGTAATCGACACGGTTGGCAGTTAGACACCACCAGCAACTCCGAGGGAGAAAGACTGAGCTTTCTACTCCCACAAACAGTGACAGTCCGGGAAACCCAGTGAGGGTCGCTATGAGTCAGCACTGACTCAATGGCAGTGAGGCTGGTTTGATTTTTTATGCTGCCCATGGACTCTGAACCTAATTATATATATCTTATTTTAAAGGCTTTGTCTTTTAGGAAGTCCCTGGGTGACATAAATGGCAATCTGCTCCACTTCTAGCCAAGACTGAAATCTGAGCACACCTCAGAAGACAGGGCTAATGAGCTTGTTCTTTTAAGGCATATCCTTAAAAACCCCAAGGTGCCGTTCTACTCTGTGCAGCTGCCACGAGACGGAATCGACTCAATGACAGCTAAACTCACCGCGTAAACTCGAGTATAAGCTGACCCGAATATCAGCATTTTACCACAAAAACGGCATAAACAATGTGCTGAAGAATTCGGCTTATACACGAGTACATACAGTAACCAGGATCAGAGCCCAGAGAGCCTGGGTTTCTGTAAGCCACCAAGGCAAGAACCCTTCACTTTTGTTTCTCAGTGCATTACCAACTCCTGCGAAGACTGCCTGGTCCAAAGAAGACAGAGAATAATACTTACTGAATTAAGGTAATGTTGGGTTGCTAACACTAGAATCTTGAGGTCAAACTATGGGAAAACATTTTTTTCTTTCATTTATTTCCATGGCCAGTGTTCATCTGTATGCTTTTAATGCTTTGTGTTCATAAGGACTCAACAGTGACTAAAACATGCCCACTAATTTTTAATACTCATGTCTAATACCAAAATATAGTGCCAACATTTTGTGATATTTTTCATTCTAAAAATCATATCCACACTATGGGAGAGTTCTATAAAATCGACAAAAGGTGACATTTCACCATTTGGCACATTTGCATAGGTGCTTCTAACACCAAAGAGTAACTCGAAGGCCTGTGTTGAGAGGCATCTCCTGCATCCACAGTAAGGAAATTCAGAGACCACAGAACCACTTTTATTTCCTCAAAGTTAGCTCAATTAGCATTAACAATGCAGCATTGCCCAAGCCCCTTCCTCAGTGAATTTACTACTGTAATTAATTAGTTGGAATGCATTCACTTGTGTAATTAGTTAATTAGCCCTACCTAGTCCACTCTACTCACAAGGACCCTATGGAACAGAGTTGAACTGTCCCTGTGGGTTTCTGAGACTGTTGGTTTCAAACAGATGACCTCTGGGTTAGCGGCCCAACATAACCAACTCTGCCTGACAGAGTGGAAGTGAGGTGGAAATCAATCTAATGCCACTGGTTTGTAGCTGGAGAACTAGTCCACTCAGTAGTCTATGCTAAATTTAGCACAGAATAAACAAAAATTATATATTTTTTAAAATTAACAGAAAATAAGACTATTAAATGAAACGTATGCATTTATAAACTGATTATACCCACCATTTAAATGAAACGTATGCATTTATAAACTGATTATACCCACCATTTAAATATGAAGACACCCAAAGTAAGGATTTCCTTGTTATTTAGTACAAGAGCAAATAAACTGACCAGTAGAGGGCACTCATTTGAAAGGAGGAAGGGCCGGGCCACAGCCTTGAGCAGAAAGGCTTTTACAAAATTCCCATACCTTATTTTAAGACAATGTTAAGTAAATACATATTTTATTTGACATTATGTAAACATTAAGTAAATGCCTATTTTTTAATTTACAAAAGTTAGATACAGGTTAAATCTATGTCATGTTCAAAATAAATCTGACAAACCTTTTATAAGGGGCTTGAATTTGACGATTTAAGGGTAAGGTGAGCAGATTTTAACATTGGTAAAGTGGGACACCATTGATAAAACTCATATCCTGGTGAAATAGCCACATGGCAGCCGAAAACTGTATACCCTAGCTTGTGGTGCATTCTTTCCAAAAATCGGGACTTTTTTAAAACGCCGCAAAACGCGAGAAAAATTGTTAAAAATCGGGACTGTCCCGCCAAAAGGGGGTCGTCTGGTCACCTTTTTGAAGGGTGTTTAAACTGAATGTGACATATCAAAGTTTCCAGTCTGGCAATAGTGACACTTTGCATTAGCTAACACTTTCTCGTGGGACTGTCATGTGTACCATGGGAAGTTTAACAGCACCTTTGCTTCTAGTTACCCTAGATCCCACTAGTAGCCTTCACCAGCAAGTTATAACAATGGACTCGCTCTCCAGCAACTGTTGGGGGGTAGGGAGGACGACAGGATACACCACCCATTATGAACTACTGATTACATAATACGTATATATGCACATGAGGGGGTACCCCCCCAAAACTGGAATTGTACTGGGCATAGATTTCATAATATGCATTTTTCCTGCCTAGGCAAGCTTCCAGCAACTCACTCTGAGTCTGTACATCCAGTAGTGGTGTCACCTGGGAAGATCTCTTTGGTCTCAGTGAATTTTTTTGTAAGAGCAGTTTTGTTCGAACCTTGTTTTTTGTGATGGCCGATTTAAGAGAACAGTGTGCAGCTGTGAAATTGTTTCCTGCTCCAGGAAAATGCCGCAGAAGCTGTTATAATGCTGAACACAACTTACACGGATAGCGCTATGGGAAAAATTCAAGTATACGAGTGGTTTTCTCATTTCATGAAAGATGAAATGTCAATTGGTGATAAACCTCATTCTGGATGTCTGTCAACCTCCTAAACCGGTGGTTCTCAACCTTCCTAATGCGCAACCTTGAATACAGTTCCTCATGTTGTGGTGACCCCCCAACCATAAAATTATTTTTGTTGCTACTTCATAACTGTAATTTTGCTACTGTTATGAATCATAAGGTAAATATCTGATATGCAGGATGTATTTTCATTGTTACAAATTGAACATAAAAACATAATTAAAGCATAATGATTAATCACAAAACAATATGTAATTATATATTATGAAATATTTATGTGTTTTCCAATGGTTTTAGGTGACCCCTGTGCAAGGGTCGTTCGACCCCCAAAGGAGTGGAGAACCGCTGGCCTAAACAGATTAAAATGTCTGGTCACAGTGCATTTGGAGATCTTTTACCGAGTCAGATTGTTACTCAAGCTTTCTATTCAGAGGTTCTGAAAAAATTGCCTAACAGTGTGTGACAAAAAAGGCCTGATCTGTGGCAGATAGGGCATTTTTTTTGCCATCACAACAATACGCCTGCTCACACAGCCATCTCAGTGAGCTGTTTTTGGCCAAAAAAAAGAGCATGCCCCTCTTGCTCTGTGCACCTTACTCACCTGACCTTACTCAATGCAACTTCTTTTTGTTTCCAAGAATGAAGAGGAACATGAAAGGACAGCAATTTGATTAAGTAGAAGACAAAGAAAAAAGCAAGGGAGGTGCTGTCAACCATCCAAACAGATGAATTTGAAAAATGTTTCCAAGAGTGGAATCACTGGTTTGACAAATGTATTAAGTGTAGAATGGAGAATACTTTGAAGGTGGTTAAGGTAGTTTTGTAAAAAAATTTAAATACATAGCTTTGAAAAAAATTTCAGTTTTGGGGTGTACCCCCTCGTATATGTGTGCGTATGTATGTATGTGTGTGTATATATATGTGTGTACTGGTATACATACACACACACACAAACCCACTCTGAATTACTGATGTATTATATACTCCCCCATTGTGAACATTGTGATGTATATGATGTACAGAACCAGAAAAATAGGACCTTACACTATACAAGGCTTTTTTTAATACTACTCAATATTGATTTAACAGTGCAAACGCTCTGTCATCTAGATACCTTAACCACATGTAAATGAATTCTTCAATTAGCACAGAAAAAAATTAAATTAAGGAAATTGATAAATGCTGGTGAATATTCTGTAGCTCAAAGTACTAAAAATAAAACAAATCAGCCAATTGTGAATCAATTCTTCCTTACTGAGAAGGAAACTTTCATCAACAAAAAGCATAATTCTTGGATTATAAATGCTACAATAATAGAAGCATACACCTTCCAGTGAATCAGAATCCTGGAAAAAATATTTCTTACTATATTTACTTATATCAGCATATTACATCCAGTAGATATTTAACATGCGCTTTTCCACTGATCAACTAATCATTCTGATCTTTGTATGTCTATATTCTCCTGCATTTTCTTAAAGTTAGATTTTTCTTTTCCACTAAATTTTCTCCTGGAAAAAACAATTCAGAGGATATGCTTGCTAATAACAAGGGATGCCTAAACTATCAAAGCACACATTTGTGTTTTAAACACTGTTTGTCAGAGACTCCCTTTGGAACTCTTTTATGGACTTCATAAAAGATTTGGAACCCTTTGATGGACTTCATAAAAGCTAATTATAAAAAATTCAGAATTAAAACAGAAGGGATTATCATATGCAGGGCCTCAAACAACATGCTGTGCATTTATGTGCCAGACCTTTTTAATTCTGCATCATAATATAAGGCTTTGCCCTATGCGGTTAAGGTGCCATTAGATAGTAGTTTAAATTTAGTAAAAATTATAATTATTATAAATACATTTTTTCAGCTGAGCTTGCAAGACAACACATTTTTCACTATTAAGAAGTTATCTAAGGGCACAAGTTAAACAAGTGGAAATTCCACCTAATTTGGTCTCCGAACACCTGGGTTCCACCACATACTCATTTAAACTCATATTAGGGGAGTTACAAGAACCCTTAGTGGGACAGTGTTAAGCACTTGGCTGTTATAAACTGAAAGGTCAGCCATTCAAATTCACCAGATGCTTCATGGGAGAAGAGGCAATCTACTTCCTTTATGGCTTACAGCCTTTATGATTTACAGCCTTCAAAACTCAACTGGGCAGTTCTACTCTGTCCTTTTGATTCCCTATGAGTTGGACTTGACAAGGCAGCAACCAATGTGATCCCCCCCTCCCCTCCCCAGGTGTGGTGCAGCCTCTCGGAGACCATTTTATCTGTCAGACGAAAGAAACAATGTCCCTCCTCTTTTATCTATGTCAAAGTGAAGCCAAGGTAAATTCTAAAGCACTAGCAAATATGCTATTACTCGATTTTTAAAAATCTGAGAAACATTCTTTCCAGTTGTTTTAATGTAGCAAAACTGATGAGGATTCCAAACGTCCAAGGTCCATGTCTTCTCTTATGCTCCCTCCAGCCCAGAATATTCACCAATCAAAATCTAGCAGGAACAATGAAACTTCTTTTCCTTCTTAAACTTGTCCCCAAAAGACCAAAGCAACATTTTAATCAACTATTGAAATACATCACTAAATGCACTTGCCTTTCTTTGTTACTATATTAGACCAAGAACTTCTGTCAGTTCCCTCAGAAGCTCGCAGTGATTTGGGAGATAAGAGACAATCCCAGAGACCTTGTCCCAGGTGGTTTAACTAGTGAGAGAGTGTCAGTTTCAAAGTTCACAAATAATCAATGCTTCCTAGAGTTAAATCCTCTAGTCTGGCAGAAGTCAGAGTCGGAGTTAGGCGTTTGTTCAGAGTGTAGAAACGTTCCCTAACTTCCCTGGTTATAAAGCATTAACTATTAGCTTTATTTACATTGTTACTTTTAAACTGTGGCAAAAGATTCTGTATCTATTTTATATAGCAGTCATTTACCCTGAAAGGAAAAAAAGTGTAATGCAATTTCTCAAGACTTTTGGAGAAGATAGAAGAACTCTTCTGTTAAAATCATCTTCTAAAATCCCAGGAAAACTTCCATACTTAAACCTGAGTTCTATTGAAACTTCCTTTGACACATGATTTCAATGATAGAGTATGCCAAATAAACCTGCCTTTGGACTGTGGATTGAAATAGATGAACTACCCAATCCTCAGGGGAAAGGAAAGTAAAAAGAATGTAAACACACAAAGTTGTGAAGTGATCTGGAAGAGTAATTCTATAGTGACCATTATATACATTGTCTACAAGGAAGGATAGAACTATTTCCCTTTACTTAGCTAAATGCTTACACATTCAAAGCCAAATAAAACCTATTTCTATATTTACATAAAATCTTTTCAAATGAGCACTTTCACCATTTTTTACAGGATAAAATGGCTAATTGCCATTTCCTAATAAATCCTCAGAGTTCTAAATGGAATAACTATCTCCCTCAAACATCCAACGGCCTCAGATCCCATGTCAGTGCACAACAGTTCCATAGGACCCTCGAACCTGTTCTAGATTCTACAGCAAGGAGAACTCTGGGAACTTTTTCAGAACTAATTTTTCACTTGGTACATCAGGTCTAGAAGAAAGGCTAGGGATTAAATTGCTAAACCTGGAGTAAAGAAGGCTAAAATATAATCTGACAACATTAAGAAAAGCTACTTCAAAGATGAGCTGAAACACTTGGGTCTCAATTCACTGATGTTAATTACAACATAGAGTCAGAGTCAGATTATGCATAAAGTATGCAAAAATCACATTATGAAAATACGTTAGCAAGGCAGTTGGGGAACCTCCCGCCAGTATGTCTCTGGGATTAATTCAATCCTTATCTGTCGACAATAACTTGACCGTAATGCTGTCAGAAGACATCAGGAAACACTCCTTGACCACTCGGTGTCTACTCCAGGCCTTCATTCTGCTATTTTGCTGCTGGCCTTTAACTTTTTGTACATTTTCACAAAATTAAAATAATCTGTAAGAGTGTTTTTGTTACTCAAGTTGCAATAACAGCAATCATCACATTTCCTACGGCAAATTTTAAAAGGACCGGAGAGCAAAGGTAAGGATTTAGCAGCAGCACCCTTAGCAAAGAATGAGCTTTACAAAATTCATCAGACTGCCAGGTGTCATCAACTACTTTAGTGTAGAGGGAAAAACACAAATTAAGTGTTTAAGAAATCACCCATCAAACTATTTTATTTCCCCAGCAGAAACCAATTCTAATGTTTGCATGTGAAGTCCAAAGACCAACAAACCCACATTAGCAACATAGAAACATGACTTTTAGGTACATATTAAGATGCAACCTTACATTTTCACTGTCTCACCAAACTCTCATATATACGTAAAATGAGAAAACCCAAATACTGACATAAAGAACAGATCAAGGTCCTTGATATTTTGTGAAAGATGTAAGCCTGCCCATATTTACAGGGGTTCATGTAACCAGAGTTAAAGCCTTGAAGCCTAAGTATATGTCAGCATAATAAAATTGCTTTCAGATAAGTAAGTGCTCACAAAACGATCAAACAAACTTTTCTGGGTACCAAAGGCTGGGCCTGCACAATTCAGTGTCCATAATATTAAAACAAGGTTTACCTCTATCGTAGGATCATATTCATCCACAAAGTGATTCTGAATTAGCTGTATCGTCAAGGCACTCTTGCCTACGCCACCAGCTCCAACTACCACAAGTTTATATTCAGTCATTTTCAGCAGGCCTTATGATAAAAATAACAGAAATGTGGCTAAATTAGAACATGTCACACCCAAGATTAACATAATTCATACCTTCTGTCAATAACGTAACACAAACTCACCTTCACATAGAGAATTATTTCAAAATGTCTTACAAAATTCAACGATGAGCATTTCAGTTGACAAAATAGAAGTATTGTAATGAACCTTATGTAATTCATTTATAAACTCCTCTATCAACATCTGAGAAAAATGCTTTCAAAACACAGACCGTTCGTTCTTTTATCTTTTATCTTGTATTCAGGTTACTCAATCCAAACAGCCAGTCTGCTGTTCTATAGCAGCCAATGGCTCTCAAAGGGACACATCAAGACTTCACTCAGTCCAAGTCTGCACTACAGTGCTCTCTACCCTGCAGAAACACCCACACAAAACTCCTTGACAGCTATCTCCATGCCTGTGGCTGCAGTATTTCTAGTTGACTCTCCTCTTTAAGAGGTAGACGTGGATATGCTAAGAGGGTCTTTTATGGAGCCAAGGTATAAAAAATAATAATAATCTTTATAGTTCTGGAGAAGTAGCTAGAATCAGAATAAGGGCAAGGGGGCTGTCACAACAAGTTGGTCACACTGAAATTGAGACACTGACGCATATAATGAATGAAATTTGTTGATATGTCAATCTGTAAGACATTTGATGGGGAAAAATAATGGCGTTAAAAGAGAATTCTGGATTGAGGTGCTACAGGCTATGTGTTGAGCTACAAACCAGAGTCTGCAGTTCAAACTCACCAGCAGCTCCCTCAGGAGAAAGATGAAGCTGGCTGGCTGTTGCCATAAAGGTCTTCAGTTCAGAAACTCTGTATTGGGTTGCTATGGGTTGGAATTAACTTGATGGCAGAAGGTTTGGGTTTATGATAGGTGACACGATCATCAATCACAATACGTAATCATGTATTAGTGAATAACAACTTTTGCATGAGAAAAAATGTAATCGTATAAAACAAAAGTCAAGACAGTTTTTAATAAAAGGAAATTTTAAAACGATGTACATATTTCTCAATAATCAACACGATGTTTACTTCATACTTATAAACTGTCTCCCAGTGGGTATAATATATACAGGTAACTTGGACTGTTAACGAGCAAAGATTGAAAATGAAATCCGATGTTACAAGTAAAACTAGAATAAAAATTTTTAGTGAGCAGTTCAAATCTTTAAAATTAAAATGAAATGTTTAATTCTATCCTCTTTCCCTCATGAACTCCATATTATTACAAATAAGGAGTAAAATGCAGGAAAAGTGTTTACACACATCCCACGACAAGTAATTCCAAGTGAACAAATGTAAGTACATATACAGGGTAGATAAACTCGTCAACCCAATCCACTGAAGAGAAAGAACTGTCCAAATAAAATCCACTGTCACAGAGTCAATTCTGATTCATGGTAAATGAAGAGCAAGAATGATGCAAAGAGGCACCAGAATAATAATCATCTGGTTGGTCAAACGATGGCCTTCGTAGAGCATTGGGTCTAAACACCAGCTACATCACGGGTCTGTGGCTCACACCTTCCTCCACCTGGCCTTGCTTGCTTCTTGCCTAGTGCTTCCTCAGGAGCCCTCACACATGCCATCATATCCTGCGTGCCTCCACTGTGGACTTCAGGCGTGCGCCACAGCAAACGGGGGTGCTGTTATGAGTTATTGTTAATTGCAATCCAGTCAGTTCTGAATCATAATGGCTTTATGTGTAACAGAAAAATTTCTGCCAGCTCTGCACTATCTTATGTTGTTGGGGTTAGTGTTAATCAATTTTATTGAAGGAGTCCCTTGCTTCCTCTGACCCTCTCCTCCAAAACATGATGCCCCTTTCTAGCAATTGGTCTTTCCTAAATAGCATGTTCAAAGAGGATGGAGAAGAAATATCACACCAAAATATATCCTCTACTTCCACTCGACCAACCCCCACCCAAACAAGCAAACTAAACAAAAAAAAAAATGCCCACTTTGGATAACCTAGAAAAGCAGTTCTCTGTGTGGTCTAGAACCCCTAGAGGTTCCTATTTGACCTTTTGGGGAGCCCAAGAGGTCAAAAATATTTTTACAATAACACTAAGATGTGGCTTGCCCTTTTCACTCCTATTTTCACAAGTGTAGAATTTTCCAGATGTGATTGTAATAGATTGAATGCAGAAGCACATATGAGAATCCAGATGTCTTCTATTAACCCAAACATTAAAGAGATTTGCAAAAGTGTGAAATACTCGTCTCATTAATTTTTGCCTGGATTTTGGTTAATCATTTTTTATATAGAATTTTGTTACATGCAATGAATTTGTTTCCATTTTTAAATGAATTAATAAAGGCATTGTTTTAGTTTCTAATATGGTAACTGCTCATACACCTCATATAAATCAAAGCTCTTTGGGGGTCAATAGTTCTTAGGAGTATAAAAAGGACCTAAGACCAGAAAGTTTGCTAGCCTAGAGGACACTGTGGACAGATGAGATGTTGGAAGTATATGCATGTGTGAATTCAGAGACATAAGCTTTCTGGTCTACTTGTTTACACTGTGCTTGTTTGGAGGGGAGAAGGGAAAGCCTTAATCAATTAATAACCAAGTAATATTTAAGTCCATTAAAGTGAAATGAGTTCCAAAGGAATCTTATTGGAGATCACAGCCCAGAAAAGCCTCCCACACTCAAGTTTACAGAAGCTAACAAGGGGTGAAACTAGGCTGGACCTCAACAAATTGTGTTGAGCAAAACAAAAATTTTAAACTTACCTTTCTCATAAAATGTAATTACTATTTGCCAGCTCTCTTAAAACCCAGTATGCCTGTAGGTAACTACAGCCTCAAAGTAAACAGTACTGACATCAGCTCTATTTCATGTCTATAGTCTGTCAAATGTTCAAGCCAGCATTTCAGCCCTGGCCACTTGAAAGTGACAGCAGACATATGGTTGAGATAATTACCAAAAAGAAAAAGAAAAGAAACCAAACCCATAGGCATCAAGGTAATTCCCACTCAGCATAACCTTCAACTGCCCACAGGATTTCCAAAGCTGTAGACTTTACACAAGCTTATTGCTACACCTGCCTTCTGCAGAGCGGCTGGTAGGTGCGAACCGCCAACCTTTCGGCTAGCAACCCAACACCTAACTAGTACAATACCAGGACTCACAGATGAAGATTACAAACAGACACCCCACACACACACACACACACACACACACACACACACGCATTTTTATCATCTTGAGTGATTTTTTTCATTGCAAAGTATGCATATTGTGTAAAAGTAAAAGGTGCATTTCTGTACCCAATCCCTTGTTTTGATGAGTATTAAGATTTAAGAAGGCTAGGTTTAAGACCAGCTACACCACGCCCCTGCTTAAGTTGTTTCAGGTAGTTAATTGGGTCTATTGCTAAAACCAACACCTCTGTAAGTCAGTTAAATTTTTTAAAAAAATTTTAACTGCATGCGTGCTGTCAAACGGAGTACTATAATAACTCTTGGGATAGGCAAGACATCTGTAATGACACGGGTAATATAGAGAAGGCGCAGAACATGCACAAGCCAATTAAACTTCAAATATTATTTCAGCTATTGCTGGCTGCACCACTCAACTGGCAAAGAAAAGGCCTCGCTTGTGCCCTGCAGGTTTTCTGCAAGTGTTTTAACTCGATAAAGCAAGGCAAACCTTTTGGGATTAACTTTTTCCTTTTCACTGCAGGTCACAGACTCATTCTTTACGTGTAGGGTGTTGGCCACCTGTTCTTCCACCACCATCTCTATCTCCACCTCCTCCTTTGTGGTCACAGCAATGTCACAGCCCGTACATGGGGGAGGGGAGCAGTCAGGAACTGGGCTGCAGATGCATTTTTTCCAAACACAATAACCTCAAACAGTGGTCTCTGATCACTTTTCGATTCTTTTCCTAAACGTGACCTCCCTTCTCACCCATACATCCCTTCCCCACATCGAAAAGGCCCATTATCCAACCAGCCTGAGCTCGAGGGAGAAGTTTATGCCTTCGTCCTAGGGATGCTAGACACAGCAGAGAAGCAGAGACCAAGGCAGAAGAGCGCCGGGGCAGGGAGGAAAAAAAGGTGCGGGAGCACGGAGAGGGCGAGGGAAGGACAGCGAGGGGGCGGGAAGCCAGGGGCGCCTCGGGATTCACCTCCACCGCACCCCGTCGCCCCGCGGGGCAGCCGGCCCGGCCCGCGACTTTCTCCCCGGCCGCCTCCAGCCGCGGCTCTCGGGGAGGAGGAAGGAAGGGGTTCCCCGTCCAGGAAGCAGCAGAAGCGGCGGCCGCCTCTAGCCTCACCCTCTTCAGACCCACACCGCCCATTCCTCACTCGCCGCGCCTCCCCCTGCAGACCACCCCCCGCGCGCCTGGGCTCCGCGCCGGCGCCCCCGCCCGGGACCCCTAATTCATTCACTCGCCGCCGGCCCCTCCCGGCGCCGGCGCGGAGGGTCGGGACCGGGGCAGGGGCCCCGAGAGGGGTGGCCCACTCCGTACCTCTCTCCCGCACCTGGGAGCCGCCGAACCTCTGGCCCCCACTGCCGCCTTCAGCGTCCGCGCCTCGCTCGCTGCCAGTCCGAAATGGCGGGGGCCGGGGGGGACTGACCGAGCAGCCGCCACCGCCGCTGCTGCCTCCGCTGCCGCGGCCGCCGCCTAGGAAGGTCGAGCCCCGAGCACACAGATGAGTTCGGGGCCGGGCGGCCACTGAGGGCAGAGCTATCGATGCGCTCCGCGCTCGATTCCTCTTCAGGCGCGCGTGCGGGGAGGGAGCGGTTGAGGGCGGTGTGAGAAGAGGGAAGAGAGGGAGCCGGCGAGGGCCGCCGGAGAGGAGGGCTGGGGGCCAGGCGGCGGAGGGCGGGGGCCGTGCCGGAGTGGGCGGCGGCGGGCGGAGGGCGGAGGGCGGGGGCCGGGCGAGCGTAAGAAGGAGGGGGGCTGGGGCGGTGGAGAGGACGGGCCCGGGCGGCGTGGGCGGAGCCTCCGCAAGGGGGAGGGACTGCCGGACTCACTCCGGAGTCTGAGTGGTCCACACCGCCACAGCGGTGGGCTCGGACCGCGTCTCCGTCCGCTGCGTGCACTTTAGACTCGCGGCAGACGCCTCCGCACCGCGATCCCGTCGCCGCGGGGAGCTGCGGCATTCCCTCCCCCTACCCCCGCGGTGCACATTCACCGACTACCGTTTATTGTGGAAGTAAACACGCATCACCAAATCTGGAAAGCAACTTCGCGACCGAGGCAGAGACGAAGCAGACGTTTCACCCTGAGGATTCCAGGTCGCCACCTGGATGCTAATGTTAACAGCACAGGAACCTAGTCCCAGGCTCAGGCAACCCTCTCGTAGCTGCGTTTACAGGATGGAATTAGGGAGGAGAAGGGTAGTTTTTCTTGGTATTTTGAAGCCGCGTCACAAGTCTCCCCAAAAGGCATCTCAAGTGTACCCCATTGCCCAAGAAGCACAGGCAGGAGCCAGGCTATTTTTAAGTAACAGCGACGACTTTAGATCTAAGGAAAATCGTTGAGGCATTCATTAGAAGACAAGATTAATCAGTTAACATTCAGAGTTACCACATGAAGCAATGGGGTAATTAAATATGCTAACAATCCCAGAGTCTGTGCTGATAAACGACCTGGAAAGGAGGAAGCTTACTTGGGAGTTTGGAAAATCGACACGTGGCAGACCAGCACCCACAACACAGACCAACAGCTAAAACAGTTGTTTCAAATCCCAGCTACTTATGCTTGTTAACGGAGGCGTTACAAAGCTAGTTTTCCTTCCTTTTCTTCCTGCCCTTTATATGGGCTGCCATCTACGAGGTTGATTCCTATCTCACTCCTAAAGCCCCTGGCACCAAGAAGAGGCCAGGACAAAGACGAGGCTTTCTATTCCTGTAAAGATTTAGGGTCTTGAAAACCCACAAGGGCAGTTCCACCCTGTCCTGTAGGGTCACTGTGAGTAGAAATTAACTGTATGGCAGTGAGAGGTTTTGGAGTAGGTAGCAGGGAATGTGCCCACTCGATGTCTCCTATACCAGGGTGGATAGTGAAGCGAAACAGCTGAGTATGACTCTTCCACCCGTAGTCTTTGTAACTCCCACTGACTGATGGGGTATGTGAGACTAAGGTGAGGGGATTGGTGAATTTTCCCTACCAGCTGGGTATCTGAGAAGCAGGAACAGAGAATCTGAGGACCCCCCAAAAGAGCCATGTGTAGAATGCATCCAAGATCCCTGCACATCAGCACCAAGAGGATTTGCCAGAGGTGGGCTTCCCAGCCCACTGAATGAGCAATGCCTCCGGAGTGACCGTGGGCCGGAAGTTGACTTGACTAGGCTGGGTTTCCCTTTGGGCATTTATTAGCACTAAATGAGCTCTGTAACATTTGCCCAAGCAGAGCCCAAGGACCCTGGGGCTGAGAGAGTAAGAGGTGGGCCTGGCAGAGAAGAGGCCCTGCAGACCAAACTGTATCCTTAGCACTTTGTATCAGCTTCATGAATAAACCCCACAATCGTGAGTATTGTGAGTTCCATGTGGCTATTGCAGAGAGAGTGCTTTGGGAGAGACAAAGGGGAAGTAGACAGATGATAGATAGAAGATAGATAGGTAGGTAGGTAGGTAGGTAGGTAGGTAGGTAGGTAGGTAGATAGATAGATAGATAGATAGATAGATAGATACTGTATAAATTCATAGAAACCTCCAGTACACAAAAGCATCCAAATGTGAAGCTGTTATTTCTTGATTATCCTCTCTCTACGGTAGAGTTTTCACCCACTCTAGCCCTTCCCTGAAGAATTCCATACTTTTCAATTAACACCACATCATCACAGGCAGTTTGGACATCCTGGAGGGCCTCATACTATATTCCTTTGAAATGTTCTTTGAATGAGGGGACCAACAAGAAGTCTGAAGGGGGTAAGGTCTGGGCTGTAGGTTGGATGGTGTAAGATTTCCCAATGCAATAGAATGAACAGGTGCGTTGTCTGTCATGATGGGAAAAACTGCCCCTGGGTGCACCTCTCCTGTTTTGTTTGTTTTTCTCATGAATGTAGATTTCCGTTTTCTTAAAAACGTTATTCCTCGTAAGCCTCCATAATCATCCTATGTGCTTTGAGAAAATCTATCAAGATTGCCTCTTCAGACACTCAAAAAAACAGCCACTAACCTTCTGAGCTATCTTTGTGCTTTGAAATTACCTGGCCCAGTAGGCCCCTTTTTGGAAACCACTGTTTCAATTGGACTTCTTTTTTGTAGGCACCCTAAGGAGATTCAGTGCATTACTGAGAGAACTTGTCGGCTGTCATCCGCTGATCATGTTTAAACCTATGTATGGGTGAGATCGAATCCTAGTAGCAATACTTTTTCACTTACCCTCATACTATAAAACCATTGTGTTTTATCTCCCAACACAATACAATCTCAAAGAGGGCAGAGTATTTTGTGTTTTACTTGCTGCTGTGTTTTCTGTATTTACAATAGTCCCTGACACCAATAAGGTACTCCATAAATATCTGTGGAATGTTGAATAAATGAAGCTAAGGACCGTAAGCATCTGCCAATCTCTGTCTTCACCATCTTACACAATCTGCCTTTAAACTCATGCAGGTCACCTTTCTGATAAACCACACTCTGGCACATAAGCGACACCATATTTTTGTTAAGTGAATGATCACTTATTTGTGTGTCAATTTGTAGTCCCTTTTAAATGTAAATCACATTTTATTTTGAGTGGCTTCTGGTACTTGACACGCTCTTGGAGTCTCTTAAAACATCTACTGCAAGGTTAACCCTCCAGTCAGTGCTCCATAAATCTCACAAGACTGTAGCAAAGAAGAGGGAAAGGCTATGTATAGCACTTTTCTGCTAATTACACACATTCTGGCATTGTTGTTAGGTGCTGTCCAGTTAGTGACCCTGTGCGGAAAAGAACGAGACACTCCCCAGTACTACACCATCCTGGCAAGTGGTCTTACGTTGGAGCTCATTGTTGCAGGCAGTGGGTCAGTCCATCTCCCTGTTTATCTGAGCGACTTTACCAAGCATGACACTCTTTTCCAGGGACAGTCTCTCTGGATAGCACATCCAGAGTACCTAAGGCAATGTCTCGCCATGCTCACTTCTAAGGAGCTCCCTGATTGTACTTCTTCCAAACAGATTCGTTTGTCGCTCCGCCGTCCACTGTATGTTCAGTATTCTTCTCCAGCACCAGTTCTTTAGTCTTCGTTAGCAGAAGCATAATCCAGCCATGGGACATTAATTTCCTTTCGTCTCATGATTCCCAGAGCGAAATCTGCATCCCGCTATTCTCACCATGCTCCCCACACCCCAGCCTCAGCTCTCCCACACCATCCCTCTTTCCTATTCCTTCCCACGGCAACTTCTATCTGTGTTGTCAGGCCTTTCCATCGCTCCTCCCTGGAGGCTTTCGCAGAAGCAGCAGTTCCCCCTCTTGCTCTCTTTCTTTCTTCACACAGAGCCTACGTGAGTGCTTCATGAGTCACCAGGCATGCTTGTTTAAAATACAGGTTACTAAACCCCTCTCTCACCATCAAATCTATTCAGTGCGGGATGGGTCAGCAATCTTCATTTCTAACAACACTTCACGTGACCCTGCCATCTTCTCAGAGACACAGAACCCAAACCCTCAACTTATTTGCTGAAACAAATTTCCGCTCCCAGTGTTTCCGTCTTAGCTGAGTGGAATCATGGACCATCAAATCATTTCATCATAACATTAATATTTTACTTATTCTCCAAACTAGTTGCAGCTCCTTGTCATCATACTCCCTAAGCACACCCTCATATCGGACTCTTCCACCTTCCTTCCTTCATCCCTGCATTTCTGAAATAGCCTCCTCACTGATTTCTCTGCCTCCACTTCCTTCCAATTCAGGTCACTTGTTGCCAGTCTCATCTTCCTTTCGCCTGTCTTTCATCATCACCAAATTTGCGCCGCACCTACCCCATATAGGCTGCGCACATGAAGGGATAATATATTTTAAAAGCGCACAAGTTCCAAGCAATTACCTAATGAGCGCTAAAGACGTTGAGTACCTTAGAAATCAAAGGGAAATGGTCACTGGTCCTAATCAAGCCTTCCATCAATCTTGCCTATCAGTCTTGAATAATTCCTTCTATCCTGCTGAACTATGTTCAAATCAGGGATGCCCTTTCTATCCTGCTGAGCTATGTTCAAACCATTCTGCTCATGTGCCTTTGTTTACCACCTTTCCCAAGAGAATAGCCTCTCTCTGACCTATGAAGGTAGGATAGTATGCCTTTGCTCTTTTTTTTCAGTCTCATCTTTTGTCTCTCTCTTGGCCAAAGTTCTCTCCTCTTCAAGACCCAGAACAAATCCTACCTCCTCTATAATACTTTGGTAACTACCAACCCTTTAAAATATGTTTCTATTTAATAACTTTAAGTTTTTTTTAATTTAAATTCTATATGGGTTAATCAGGTCTCCAATTGCAAACTCCTAGCAGCGGGACCCCTATCTTAGGTATCTAGTATACCTCACCAAGCCATATAATCCAGGACTAAGTCAAAGCAATTATTTAATAACTAGGAAATACATGGCTGTGCTTATCAACAAGGTAAATAGCGTCAGAGCATTGTTTGAGGAAGATAAGGATGGCAGTTATATGCAGAAAAGATTGAGGAAGAAAGACCAAAGGTAGGGCGTATGTGGATGTTATAACTGTACCTAGTGGCAGTGGATGTGGTGTCCTGGCCTAATTTACTAGCTCTGGACTGTGATCCGAAAGGTTGGCAGTTTGAATCCACCAGCCACTCCTCCGTAGAATCATGGGGCTTTCTACCCCTGTAAAGAGCGACAGTCTGGGAAACTCACAAGAACAGTACTACCATGTACGCAAAGGCTCTCAACCTTCCTAATGCCACGACCCTTTAATACAGTTGCTCATGTTAGGGTGACCCCATATGTGGACTTATCTGCATGTGGGTAGACCCGCCTGGAGACGGATAGAGGAGTGATGCATCGGTACCTAAAACCATCGGAAATATGGTCTTAGGTGACCCTTGTGAAAGGGTCGTTCAACCCCCCCTCAGGGCTCGCGACCCTGAGAACCGCTGTACTATATGGGTCAGAGCTGACTGATAGCAGTGAGTTTGCATGAGTGTGAGTTGGGACACATATTTGCAAGCTTTGTGTTTAAGAATGAAGTAATGAAAGTCTTCCTATGACACAGTTCCTAGGAGCTTTGCTGGTGTAGTGGGTTAGGCATTGAGCTGCTAACCCCAAGGTGAGGGGTTTGAAACCACTAGCTGCTCGTCGGGAGAAAGGTGGAAGTTTTTTACACCTGTAAAGATTTAGTCTCGGAAACCCATAAGGGTATAGTTCTATTCTAGCCTATCGGGTCACTTTGAGTCAGGATTGAGTTGGTGGCAGTGAGTTTTAGCTTTGATGATGTACTTCACATCCACTGCAATGATTTATGGTCTCAGAAACCTTTTGGAGTAGTTCTACTCTGTCCCTGTGGATCACTGAGTTGGAATGGATTCAATGGCAGTGGGTTGGGTTGGGTTCTGGATGAGCCGGGCAAGTTTGCTTTATATATTTACTTTTTATTATTATTATTGTTTTAAAATCATTTTATTGGGGGCTCATACAACTCTTATCAAATTCCATACATATATATTTATTTTCAATAAATAACAGACGTATCCCAAATCTATCCACTTAGTAACTATTTTGCTTGAGCTCAAGCCACCACTATCCACTTCCTGGATCACTGGAACCCTGATATGGTCTCTGCTTCTTTGCTTGCTCATCCACAACGCGTCCCCTAGGCAGCTGCATGAGAGTTGCTTTTCAGTTTGCCCATTAAATCACGGGATCGGCCCAACCTCTCCAATGGCTTCTCATTGCACCTAAAGTAAAATTCAAACTCCTTCAAGCCATTTTACAGCCCTGTTTTTGTCTACTCTGACCATATCCCATGGCCCAGTGGCTAAGTTAAGTTGGCTGCTAACAGGAAAGTTGGCGGGTCAACCCACTCCACAGGAGAAAGATGTGGCTGTCTGCTTCCATAAACAGTAAGCTTTGGAAACTCCATGGAGTTGTTTTATTCAGTCCTATAGAGGCGCAATAGGACATGATACTTTGTATGTGTTATTGGGAGAGATCTGTCTCTGGAATAGGACATCACGTTTGACCCCCTGTGGATTTCAGAGACTGTAACTGTTTACGAAAGTTTAAAAAACCATCTTTCTCCCTTGGAGCTGCTGGTGGTATCGAACTGCCGAACACGCTGATCGCAGCCCAGTGCATAACCACTACATCACCAGGGCTCAGCTCCAGTAAAGTAGAGGGGCAGCAAAGAACGTCAACAAGCTAGATTGATAACAGTGGTGACAACAATGGGTTCAAACATACTAACACTTGTGAGAAAGGCACAAAGGCTGGGCAGTGTTGAGTTCTGTTGTATGCAGGCTCCCTGTGACTCAGAACTGACTTGATGGCACCTAACAGTGGCAACGCAGGAGCACTCAGGAGTGCTATGGTGTAATGGGTTACTCCTCGGGCTGCTGGGCCTAAGGTCAGCAGTTGAAACCACCAGTCACTCTGGGGCAGAAAGATGACGTTTTCTGTACCTGTACAGCCTTGGAAACCCCAAAGGGCAGTTCCACTCTGTCCTATGGGGTCACCGTGAGTCAGATTGGACTCTATGGCAGTACTTGGTGTTTGGTTATAGGGTTGCCATAAGTCAGAATCAACTTGATAATCATTTGGTTTTGCTTTCTGTTGTCGCTGTCTTGTACCACATCACACAGGAGCTTTATCGTCACGAGGCTCCCACTGCACTAGCTTTCTTTTTCTGCCCAGTGCATGCTCAGCTCATTCCCTTGTACTTGTTTTCTCGGACAGGCTCAGTCTTGCTTTTCAGATCGCTTCTCTGCCACCCAGACACCTAGTCTAAGTCAGCCCTCTTCACCCTACTCCCTGCCAAACTCTTGGTCATTTATTTGTTTGCTTGCCTTGTTTTCTTCCCTGAAATATAAATTCCATGAGCAGGGAACCACTGAATCCTCAAAACCCAGAGAGAACTTGGCATACAGTACTCACTTAAAAAAGATTTTTAGATAAGTTATTATTTAAAAGACCCAACAATCAGGACTGTATAACTCATGGTAAGGCAGACCTCTGTAAGTCATGGCAGGTCTCTACTTTTCTACCTACATAATGTAGTTGTGTCTCTCTACATAATGAAATTGCATTTCATTGAGTTCTTGGTTTTTTT
>NW_022103918.1:12036368-12045699 GCF_000313985.2 Echinops telfairi
CATTTGTCTTCAGTGATCCGTTCAACACCCTGTGATCACACAGGCTGATATGTTCTTCCATGTGGGCTTTGTTGCTTCTGAGCTAGATGGCCACTTGTTTACCTTCGAGCTTTTAAGACCCCAGATGCTATATCTTTTGATAGCCTGGCACCATCAGCTTTCTTCACCACATTTGCTTATTAATAAGAAGTGGTTGCTGTTGTTCTTATATTAAGAACTCCCTTCTAATTCCTAAAACAATACAACAAAAACAAATAACACCCATTGCCATCAAGCCTACTGTGACTCAAGGCCATAGATAGAACTGCCCCCGTAATTTTCTAAGGCTGTCATCTCTATGGGAGAAGGTCCTCATCTCTTCCATGGCCACATTTTCCACTGAACTAAGCCTTGAACCACTGTATCACCAGGACCTACTTCTCATTTCTCTTTGAGGCTCTAATTGGACTGCTGATGGGTTACGTTTTGGCCTTTGATCTGCATGGTCAGCAATTCAAAACCACTGGCAGCCGGGAGGGACAAAGACTGGACTTTCGACTCTGGGAAACAGTAACAGTCTTGGAAAACCACAGGAGGTCGCTATGAGTCAGCATTCACTCCCTGTCAGTAAGAGAGAGTGAGTATGAATTATAAGGGTCCCTGATGTGTTCGTTTGTGAGTCTCAGGATCATCAGTTCAAACTCACTGGCCTCTCTATGGAGAAAGAAGAGGTTTTCTGCTCCATAAAAATTTATAGCCTTAGAAATGCATAGGGTCCATTCTACCCTGTCCTATATGGTTGTTATGTGCTGGAATCTACTCTATGGCAGTGAGTTTGAAGGGCTATTTTGTTTTAAATGAGTACAAGTCTGATTTTCCAAGTTTCTGTCTATTCTCCCTAATGAGTTATCAGAGATGTTGTGATATTTCTATTCCATTTATTGTGATGTTCATTCAAATAGAGGTTTACTTGCATACACCAAGGTGACATTCTGGAGACCAGAGGCATTAACCCTTTTGAACTTGACATCTACTTTAGAATGCTTATAATGCATATGTCCTCTGTAGAATAAAACAATTCTTTTTTTTTTCCTCTTTCTTTACCTAAATGTTTTATCTCTCTCTCAACGGTTTGCCTGCTTTATCAAATGCCTACTGAAAATCAAATTGCAGGAGTTTGTAAATATACCAAAATGTTAAGAACAGTCATTCAGATGTCGAACACTCAGGAGAATCTCTTTGATCTCAGATAGAGTGATCTGTCTCAGGCCTACCAATGTGTAAAGAGGTTTTAAATGGAGATATAAATAATGACTTCAGTTTATTATGGGATGTTTTTCATGAATAATTCTAATGTATGCATGAAATACTGCACACGCTTCAACAAAACCAAACATTGCCATTTGTTTTAGGCCTTAAAGCTTATATTAGCAAATCTCATATGCTAATAACATTCACTTGTTCATTCAAACATCCATACGTTGAAAGTTTATAGAGCACTTGCTATATATCAGGCACTGCCTTGGGCATTTGGAACGTACTGAGGTCAAACAGTTGAAAGCCTCTGCTCTGTTATAGCTCATATTCCAAAGCAGTGGTTCTGAGACATTTGGATTCTGGATGTGTTTACATGCTTATAAATTAGGGATTCATTTAAATTAATTACAAGTCCATGTTTAAAACAATAATAAGTCCCTTGTATGTTCATATAAAAAAGTTCTTGTTAATATTAACATGCAAGGGGATTATTTTTTTTAATAAAAGTGAATATATATTTTTAAATAGTAAGGAGAACTGCATTGTTTCTATGTATTTCCAAAATATTTTAATGTCTGACTTAGTAGGAGAAACTACATTCTTTTTTTTTTTTTTAACATTTTATTAGGGGCTCATACAACTGTTATCGTAATCCATACACACATCAATTGTGTAAAGCGCATTTGTATGTCATTCTCAAAACATTTTCTCTCTACTTAAACCCCCGACATGAGGTCCTCATTTTTCCCCTCCCCTCCCTCATGAGCCCTTGATAGTTCATAAATTGGTATTTTGTCATATCTTGCCCTGTCCGACGTCTCCTTTCACCCACTTTTCAGTTGTCTGTCCCCCAGGGAGGAGGTCACATATAGTTCCTTGTAATTGGTTCCCTCTTTCCTACCCATTCTCCCTTTACCCTCCCTGTTTCGCCACTCACACCACTGGTCCTGTAGGGCTCATCCGCCCTGGATTCCCTGGATTTTCAGTTCCTATCTGTACCAGCGTACATCCTCTGGTCTAGCCAGACTTGCAAGGTCGAATTCGAGTCATGGTAGTGGGAGCAGGGAGGAAACATTTAGGAACTAGAGGAAAGTTGTATTTCTCATCGTCGTTATGAAACTACATTCTTATATCTGCTCCTGCACTCTGTTTTGATATCACGCATCATCTCTAGAAGAATACACTGTACACTCATGAGAGAAATGCAAGCAAAACCAAAAATAGCATCCCAGTCTTGTTTTGAAAATAGGTTGAACCTTCCAGTCCCTCAAAAAGATATCAGAACTTCCAGGGGTCCTTGGTCCATACTTTGAGAACCGCTGTCCTCAAAACAAACAAACAATACCTTTGATAATTAGTCAAAATCTAATAGAAATCAATGCAGTCATTAGCTTTTCCAAACTATTTCTCTTTCGCTCTTTGGAGCAGACCCTCCACATCTCTCTTAGACGACATCTAGTGATGATGTTATTTAAGATTAAAGGTAAGACAGATGCCCAGAATTGATGTCCTTCTGTGCAATTATCAGAAGACTTCCCTTTTAGGGTCAGTCTTATGTTCAGATTAATTAATTGAACTTCCCTACATGCCAAGAAAATGTTTCTAAATATTTAAAGTTTAGATTTTAAATTTAGTTTCTAAATTGTGAACTCTGTAGACAGTTTAATTGGCAAGCAGGGCTTGTCCTGACTAGAAGAAAAGTTGTGAGCGAAACGCAGGGGAAGCCACGTATTTCCCGTGACTATGAGCACACCAACGTAATGTCCCGTGACTATGAGCACACCAACGTAATGTCCATGACGTGTGAATTTAACAGGTGTGTTGGGAGTGCTGCCCATGCTACTGTGATGAGAGCTCCTACGCTCAGTATCGCAACCACTAAGTTTCCTTCCTTTTCTTTTCCTCCTCTCTTTGCCTTCTCTCTTTCCTTCCTCCCCCTCTTTCCTCCTTTCTCTCTTACTGTTTTTGTGTTTAGAAAAACATAACAGAACCATGAACCTCCTCAGACTTAATGTCATCACTAAATCTTAGCGCAGCTTCATAAAAGCCTAACTTTCTACAAGTTATTACTTAAGTGCCCTTAGATTCATATTGTGTCCCTTTTACTGGCCAGCCCCAAGGGACCTTGTCATGTATCTGTTCAAAACCTCCCCTAACTGCCCATTGTATTACAAGGCAAAACCCCTCAAAATGGCGAACAAGCCTCTGCCGCTCATTTCTCCCATCCTATCTCTTTCCCTTGTTTGATCTTTTCCGGTCACGCCGGCCTCCCTTCTTCTCTGAACATGCTGGGCAGACCTGACTTCAATGTCTTTGCACTGTGCATCCTCTGCCCAGCAGGCTCTTTCTGCCCGGGAAGGATACACTCACACCCTCGCTGCCTCCAGACCTTTCTTCCTGAAATGCCAGCTTCTCAGCGAGGTCTCCCCGACCCCTGAGGTGAAACTGCGACTTCTCCAGAAGCAGCTCTTCCCTTTGCCTGCTTGTCTTTCACCCAGGAACTCAGTGCCGTCTGTCACACAATGTTTTATGTGTTCGTAGTCTTTCTTCCCCTAGCTAGAAACTAAATGACATGAAAGCAAGGATTTGTGTCTGTTTTACTTACTATTGAACTTCCATCACTAAGACACATAGTACAAGCCAAACAAGTAGATTCCGACATGTGGTGACCCTACAGGATAGGGTAGAATTGTCCCCTAAAGAGTTCCAAGACTAAACCTTTACTGAGGCAAACTGCCGTGCGATCCTCCCCCAAAGTGCCTGTGTCCTTTAACAGACAAGAACTTAACCACTGCACCACCAGGGCTCAGAGGGCATGTAGTAGCAACTGAAAACACATTTTTTGAATAATAATTTCCAAACTTTGACATGTTTTATAGTAAATGAGAATGTGGAAAATACAGAAAAGATCCTAAAATATCATTCATATGTATTTCTAAGGAATCACTCCAAGCCAAGCAGTGACATGCACAAGCAAGGGCAAATGGGTACTCCATGTCCAGCTGTTTCTTCTGGCTTTTAGAATGTTTTGTTCTTAAAAGCTGGTGGTAACCTGTAGATGAAATTGTGAAGAGGGTGTCGATTATTCTCATGATTTTATGTAAAGGAGCTATCTTGGAGCATATATTGTTAAGTCCTGTTTTCTTCTGATGGCTAAGAATAACAATTAGCCCAACTCCGTTTTATCAAAACTATTTAGTTGTGACAAGATCCACAAATTATTTATAACTAATGACTAGTACTTCACACTTCAGTTTGAAGCTTTAAAAATTCAATTCAAGTTCATGGCTTTCCTTAGCACAACCCTTCGCAGCCGAATTTCAATGATCATATCCTTTCTTCAGTGGGGGTTGCAGTTGGTTCCCATGGGAGGAGATGAAGAATGTGATTATCCTCAATCACTTGTGTCTGAGAGAGAAGAGATTGAAAATCATAGGTTGGCTTCTTTTTTACTAAGGGAAAATTTCCCAGATTTAAGAGAAGGGGAAAGCAAAGATTTAATGCATTATTAATGGAATGTTGAACCACCCTTTCACAGTATTTCTTGAGTGGAATACATGAAAACCATTCATCATGAACATGCTTTCCGGTGGCTAAAGGTAGGCTGTGGCAATGCGTGCTAGGGAAAAGTGAGTTTATACAATCCATTTGTGATTGAAACTCAATATCCAGAGGTAGATTGCTTTTGATTTTCTTTCAAATTTAAGAATTCTCAGAGCATCCGTGAGAAAGGCATTACTTTGTGAAATAATTTGGTACTGATTAGGTTTCAGTAACACTTCCATACAAAATAGTAAACAATGTGTAGAGTGGTTATTATGTTTCCTTATGCGCTGTTGAAGAAGCAAGCTGTTAGAGAAATTTGCATCTTGCACTCAATCCTATTGCTATAAATTAAAGGAAGAAGGGTAGAATTGCTGTGGTATTGACTTACTAAAGAGAGCTGTAATAAATAAATAATGAAGCTCTGTGGAAATGCGAGGCACTCACAAGGACACTGAATAGCAGCAGTGAAAAGTGCATGTGGCTTTACAATGACATGCTGCATTACCTCTCTCCTGGACCCTTGCACAGGTTCTGTAGCTTATCTCCTCACCTGATTGTTTCCATCTTCAAATCCACTTCATCTATTACTTTTATCTATTGATCATTTTGAAGCACAATAAGGCTTGTTTAGAAATCATAAAGATTCACAGAGTAAACACTTTCAGAATCAAGTTGAAGCCTGAATATACTTCTCCAACCTCGTTTCCCACTAATTTTTCCCTTCAGCGGCCGTAAGCCTGATGAGTTCATTCCAACTCATGGTGACCCAATGCAGGTCAAGAGTAGAACTGTGCTCTCTGGGTTTCCAATGGCTGGGTTTGGGGAAGTAGACAGCTACGCTTTTCTTCCCAGGCACCTCTAGATGGACCTGAACCACTAAGCTCTTGGTTAGCAACGTGATGTCTTAACTGTTTGTACCACCCAATGACTCTTTTAGATGCTTTATTTGAAGCTGGGTGGAGTGAAATTTTTTAATCTAGCTCTTCTACCCAAGTCTCTGAAACTCCCACCAAATGATTGGGTGGGATTATGCAATAGGGTATGTGCAACACTAAGAAAGGGGACTGGGCAATTATTGTTACCACCCCCACTTCCCCACCCCCAGGTTAAAAGGAAGCGCCATCTTTGAAGCAGCAGCAGAGAAAGCTTGAGGAGCGTGTCCAACACCACGGTCTGAAGTGGCAGAGGCTGCCGAGACCGATGCACCAGAGACAGTAGCACAGAGATCCAGAGGACCGGCACCAAGAATATTGGAACCTTCTTCTCCGCTAGCCTGAGGCCATGGAACTGTGGGGCACATCAACAGGAAAGCTGCCTTCCTGGCCCATGTAGGCAAAAGCCAAGGGACTGTGTGGCTGAGAGGCTAAGAACCAGCGAACGAGCCTTGGCTGCTGACTAAGGAGACAAATGACTCCTATCTGTTTGCTGATCCTGATGTGTAGTAATCTATTGGCTTCCCTAATATTGTTGTTGCGAAGTGCCATTTAGTCCACTCCAAACCACAGTGACCGTATGCACAGCAGAAGGAAACACTGCCTGGTCCTGGACCATCCGCACCATTGTTCCTGTGCCTGAGCCCATGGCTGCAGCCTCTGTGTCAACGCAGCTCCTTGGGGGGCTTCCTCTTTCCCACTGCCCTTCCACTTTACCAAACATGGTGTCCTTTTCCAGGGACCGGTCTCTCCTGACTAGTCTAAAAGATGTAAGACAAAGTCTTGTCATCATTGCCTCTAAGGAGCTCTCTGGCTTTACTCCTTCCATTACAGATCAGTTTGTCCTCTTAGCAGTTTGTCCCTGGTACTTTCAACATTCTCCACCACCACAATCCAAATGCATGAAGTTTTCTGAAGTTTTCCTTATTCAATGTCTAACTTTCATATGCACATGATGATATGGAGAATAACAACACAGCTTAGGTCAGGTGCACCTTCTCCTCAAAGTAGCATCCTTGTTTTTCAGAACTCTAAAGAGGTCTCGTGCAGTAGATTGACCTAATGCAATACATATTTTGTTCTCTTGACTGCTGCTTCCATAAGTATTGATTGTGGATCTAAGCAAGAAAAAATCCTTGACAACTTCAACCGTTTCTCCATTTATCATGATGTTAACTATTGGTCCAGTTGTGAGGATTTTGATCTTCCTTACATAGAGTTGTAATCCATACTGAAGGCTACAATCCTTGCTCTTCATCAATAAGTGCTTCAATTCCTCCTCCTTTTTAGCAAGCAAGGTTGTGTCAACTGCATCTCAGAGGTTGTTATAAGCCTCCCTCCAATCCTATTGCCACATTCTTCTTCATATAAGCCAGTTTCTCTGATTATTTATTCAGCAAGTATGGCAAGTGGATGCAACCCTGTTGTATAACTTTCCTGATTTGAAACCAGCAGTGTTCCCTTGTTCTTTTCTCATGTGTACAAGTTCAGCAGGAGCACAATGAAGTGTCCTGGAATCCCCATTCTTCTAAGGTTATCCACCGTTTATCATGGTCCACACAGTCAAATGTGGTTCTTGCTCATAGGCTACCCCCTGAAATGGTGGAATGTGGACTACTTCTTTTTGGTACAGTGACTCTGTGTGTTCTTTCCGTCTTCTCTTAATGCTTCCTGCATTGTTCAATATTTTGCTTGCAGATTTTTTAAGTTTGCAATTTGAGGCTTGAATTTTCTTGGGTTCTTTCAGTTTCAGATATGCTCAGTGTTCCCTTTTGGTTTTCTAATCTAGGTTCTTGCACATTTCATTATAATATTTGACTTTTTCTTCTAGAGCTGCCCTTTGAAATTTTCTGTTCAGCTCCTGATTTCATCCTTTCTTCCATTTGCTTCAGCTACTCTGTGATGAAGAGCAAGTTTCATAGTCACTTCTGATGTCCACTTTGATGCTTTCTTTCTTTCCTGTGCTTTTAATGACTGTTTGCTTTCTTCATGAATGATGGTCTTGATGTCCTCCCACAGCTCAGCAGGTCTCCGGTCGTTAGTCTTCAGTGCGTCAAATGTGTTCTTGAGATGTTCTTGAAATAAACTCAAGGTCATATTTTGGCTCTTGTGGATGTGTTTAAATTTTCTTCAGCTTAAATCAGGAGCTTACAGATGAGCAATTGATGGTCCGTTCCACAGTCAGCTGTTGGTCCAGGTTTACTTGCTGATACTGAGTTTCTTCATCATGTCTTCCCATAAATGTAGTCAATTTGATATCTGTGCATTCCATCTGGGGAATTCCATGTGTATAGTTGCCTTTTGTATTGTTGAAGAAAGGTATTTGCTATGAGTAAGTCTTTGGTGTTGCAAAATTCGATCATGCAATCTCTAGATTCATTTATATCACTAAGCCCATATTTTCCAACTACTGTTCCTTCCTTTGTGATTGGCTTCCCTAAGAAACCTTCTTAATTATAAGTATTGTGTGTGAGCTCCCTGTGGCCATTGAAACAAATGGTCAAACCCAGCACAGACGTAGTGTGGCATGGGAGGCGCGCTTGGTCAGAATCGTTAATGAAGGATGGAGCATGGTGGCATACCTCCCTCGTGTCTGTTAGCAATGGGGAACCCAAAGGAGATTAGATATGGCACTCCATTGCTGTTTATCACAGAAGCCAAGCTGCTTTACTTGCCTGCTCTTATGATGTCTTTGTCCACTCACTGGTATTCTAATGTTCACGTCTGAATCCTCCATCTTCAAGCATCACTGAAGATAGGCTCTAGTGGGGGCTGAGGGTTCAGGATGTAGACCTGAGTATAAGACCTGTTGTGATTTTTTGGCTTTTTGGTGTATGGTGAAGTGAATACTGTAAAAATGTATAATCCTTGACTGTTGCTTTCATAATAAAATTGACATTTTCATGACACCATCATTGTGGTAATAATCTATTTGAGAAACATTAATTCCAGTCCCAGCCCATGTGCTACATACTGCTGGCCCTTTAGACTCTCTCCTTTCAAAGTGCACAACACCCTTCATAGGCCACATCAGAACGATTCGACGCGGAAACCCCACTACATCAAGTGGACTTTATCTCAAACTCGCTTGTAGCAGACGTAAGGAACTAACAAACTCCGTGGGACTTAAGACTGGAACACGCTAGTGTGAAAAAGCGGATGACTGCTATTCTGAAGTTATGGAATTGGAAGTTGTTCGACTTTGTTTTGGATCTCTTTCTGTGAGAGCGCCCAATGAATGGCACCCTGGGAGTATTATACATTTAATATTTGAATGCCCTCCTTGCTTTCTTATGATGTGTACTACGCTGGGAGGCATGGGAATGAGTGTTACTGAAAGTTTTGCCCTATCATCACCTCCCATTGTTTGGGAAAATAGTGTCCAATCACTTAAGTGTTTAGTCTGTACAAGTCAACAATTCATGTATTGCTGTCTGAAGCTGGATTATGCTTATAGAATTTATTTTCCTCAACAGTCTTTTAAATCCTATGCTATTGGCTAAATTAATGACATTATCAATCAATCAAATTCCCTTATGCCCTGTATTAGTCTAGGTACTTTGGAGAAACAAATCCACGGCGACTCACGTATAAGAGAGAGTTTTATGTAAAGAAAA
>NW_022103918.1:12047092-12048122 GCF_000313985.2 Echinops telfairi
TATGGTAGATCCAGTTAGTTTAAAATGTAATACCTTATCATTTGATCTCCATTTGGTCCTATTTTTAAACTTGTTTCAGTTTTTAAGTTTCAGTTCAGTTGTGTCAGTTTTTTCGATTGGTACTTTTCTCTTTTGTCAAGCACTGTTGGTTTTTGTTTGTTTGCTTACTTCCTATTTGTGTTTTGAATGATTTTCTGTCTATAAAATCCAGGAGAGCTGTATCTCTAGTGACAGTAACTCAACTGATAGTTGCCTGGGGGCAGAGGAGGATGGGTAAAATGGGGTGCTAGCAGCAATGAGTACAAGAAAAACATTCTGATATTGATTGTGACGATTGCACAACTATTTCATCGGGATAGGTCCATGTAGCTTCTCCTTGGGGATGTCTTGTAGGAAGTCAATCTTGCAAGCTGAAGCAGGGAACTGCTAAAGCAGCTGTACCCTTGTGCGACCATCACAAAACAAGAGACCCGCGAACTAGAAAGGCGAGGCTTCACCACCCATTTATCCCTCCACCTTTCAACCAGCCCCACATGTGATTATCGGCCAGGCTGGCACAATTAACTAACTCATGCCCCATGGCATAATATCCTCTACCATAATTGATAATAATGTCTATGCAGTGAACTGGAGACATATATAAACCATAGATATATGAATGGATTGGGGGCTTGCACTTAATTCTGGCTCAAATCTAAGAACAATTAGTCCTTATGACACAGCCCTGCTTGAGGCTCACTCTCATGAAATCACTGATGATATGGGCGCTATAGCAAAGTGTAGTGAAGAAAACAAATGGTCCCTGGCTAGCAGAAAGAATAGCATCTGGAGTCTCAAAGGGTTGTCTTCAAACAAGTAGCGATATGAGTGAGGTGTCAACTAAATCCACATGGAAGAAGCACATCGGCCTGTGTGATGCAAAGATTGCAAATAATAAAATCTAAATCCAAAGGAGGGAATGGTATCAGAGCCTGAGATAGTTTATTGTGCCAGCCTGGCTGATAAACGCAGGTGGGATTGACTGAGGGGC
>NW_022103918.1:12049164-12061556 GCF_000313985.2 Echinops telfairi
TAATATGATTATACAATTAAATTGTATGATATGTGAAGCATATGCTAATAAAATAACAAAAAAAACCATACCAGACTAGTGCCACAGAGTTGGAGACTCATGATGCCAAATATTCCATGATGCTATTCAGCCCCATTTCCCCCCACACCTCCTTTGCGTGTATTCCCTCACATTTTCTAGGTTTTGCAAATCACTGCAGCATCCCAAAGAAACTCATGAAAGTTTGAGGAAATGTCTCGTACTGTTCAGTCCAAAATCTGAAGGTCAGGCAGGGGTAAGCCAGATGTTGGGTCCAGAGGATAAGCCAGATGTTGGGTCCAGGGGTAAGCCAGATGTTGGGTCCAGCTCTAGCTGTCGATGAGATCACATGCCCTGATTCTCAGAGGGCTCATTTTATATGTGGCAGGGTGGCATTGCAGGGAATCCTGCTCACAGTTACTAACAGGAAAAATCTGACCAGTCTTCCCCCACCTTCTTACCAGACCCATGCAGGGAAAGGTCGTTTGGTGGAAGTTACACTGAATATCAAAAGTGCAGTCAAATTGACATCTACGTCTTCAACTTTTTAACGATACTTAAATATAGTAATCTACTCTCCACCCTTGGACTGTATCTTATTTATGCGTATATGACCGGGGGCTACTGGCAGAATGTTTCGACTAGACATTAAAGCTAAACTCACTGCTATGGGGTTGATGCCTGTTCATGGTGACTCTAGAGGACAGAATAGAACTGCCCCTTTGAGTTTCTGCGATTGTAAATCTTTATGGAAGCATAGCTACTACACCACCAGGGACCCTGCTTCCTACTACTTTTAATCGCCAGGATTTCCCCCAGGCCACTCCAGAAGCAGCTTTTCTCCTTTCGACTGTGGTGTGTCAGTCCTTACATCCTTTACAAGTAACAGTAAGCAAAATAATCATTAAACCAAGAGTGAGCCCAATTCATACCATCTACTGGGGTCAAGATCTTAATCTCATCCTATTTCTATATTTTATCAGATAATGGCTTCCAAAATGGGATTATACCCACAGGCGCATGAAGTCCAGAATAATATCACATAAGGATTTATGGCTGTAAGGGGCATATTAATTGATTATAACTCCATAGCATCATACTCTGAAAGTTCCATTTTAGAGCAATCGCTCCCCTCATTCCCAACAAGATGCCCTTCTACCTTCAAGGTCCTGTTCAGGTGACACTTTCTCTGTAATACCTTGTCTTCCTTCTCCCAGCAAGAAGTAATTTCCTTTCTTCTTGATTCCCACAGTGCATTGCCGATTTCTCTTGTTCACTATCCAAACATCTTTGGAGGGCCTTTGACATGTCTGATGCTGAAACACAATGAGTAAGAAGTAAGAATCCCTGTTGCCACTCATTTAACCCTCAGACATTCTGCTGTATTGGGGGGAGTCTTTTCAGTATGCCAGGCCGGGAACATACCCAGTTACCTCCTAATTGTTAGTACTATCTTATACGACTCTACAGAGAAGTACTAGAAATAGCATGAAACTCTCAACAGCCAAATCAATGGGGAAGAGAAACGATGCCCAGGACACAGCAGTCCTTGGCACAGAAGAAGCAGACTCACTAGGTACAGGAGAAGCCCTACTAATCTGCTCAGTTAGCTTTCTCCAGTCCCTCAACCCAAACAGCACACCACCAGGTGCTCCTTATTCTGGTTTCTGCTATTCTGGTGGCTTAATAATTGTCAACTCCAGGTAGGTTACCAAGAAACTCATTCCCACTGCACATCTTGTATTAAAACTTCTAGAAGGTGAGATCAATGAGGCTAACAAGTGAGGTTCTCATCAGTACTTGACTCCTGTGTTGGGCAGAATTACTGCCCAAGGTCACTCTGGATATAGGTATTAGTCTCACATCCAATCTTCAAAGCATTGAGCTGAATAATGGATGTATAAAGAGATAATTTTAAGTTATTTTAAAATGAAGGTAGCCATATATAGATTAGGTAGGCACAGCTTCAAGCAGTCACACCTTTATTATAGTGGTTAATAATGGTTTATAGCCTCAACTTGATTCTAAGCTCCTTGGAGACATGATTGTATTCCATCCATATCTACATCCTCCACAGAGAGTAGCTTAGGACCTGACCTAATAGATACTTAATGAATATATATTGATATGTACACCGATTATACCTTGAATCTAAACCCTACCCCTCCCAATATGGAGCTATAATGTATGAATTGCTTATTCTCTAAAGTGGTTGGGTATTGCCCTGTTCTCAGCAGTCGTCACATTCGAATAGTTGTACTCTGTGTAGAGTAGTTCTAACCAAGAGGCTCTAAAGCCACAGGTGGAGAGACAAGGGGGACGGTCTGTCATTTTGATTTTTTCTCTGCTGTGGAGCATATCATCAGTTGCTTTGTAATGCTTAGTTGGAGCCCCGGAAAGGCTGGTGCACTCAAAAAAGGTTGAAGCACTTGCAAACTGCTCTTTCAAATGCTCTCTCAAAGAACTTCAGGAGTGGAGCAAACACATAAAACAAAGTTTATATCCTATATCCCAAAACCATATTTCTTCAAGTCTTGAGTTGACAGCCATCCTCTTTAAAATGTAGAGGATGTTTTAACAACAGATTTATTCCCTAATGTATTTCAGGCCCCTCTCCTTTCCCCTTCTGCATAACTTGTACCCCACTCGCCTTTATAGCTTCTGCACTGAATGTCTAGGTAGCAGTCCACTGTGCATATAGGGCAACACTAAAAAGAATTGTCTTTAATATATCCTTTCTGGACTTTTTTTATCACTGTGTGCTTTCTCATCTTTTTTTATTACATTCTGGTTTCAGACTCCACAAGAATCCTTTTATTTCTCTAACCCAGACAATCCATCAGTGAACATCATCATGCATGTTTTTGATATGTGCATATTTCTCTGAGTACGGCTTTTTCCATGAATAGAACACCAATAAAAAGAAGTCCATAAAAAATAGAAAATGTTTATGTAAAATCTCATTTTACTTTCAAATCACTTATCAAATATGAATGCTTTCCCCCCAAAGGAGAATGATTTATTTGCTTTTCCTGCATGATTACCTAAGTGCGTGAAAGAGAGAAACATGAAATCATTTCACTTGATGCTGAGTTTGTTAGACATTCAGTTTGAAATTATTATTTTTTCATTAGAAACATTGCTGCTTGAATTGAAAGGAGAGGGATGAATATTACGTGCATATTAAGGAAAGTTTTTAAGTAGATGCAGTCTAGTCTGAAGCATGAACAGATTAAAGAAACAAACATATTCCCCTTTCAACTGGAAAAAAAACCCCACAACAAACAATAATCCAGATAGATTCTTCAGCCAGCTCTATTTCAGCATACGATCCATCAGTTTTAACCTCTTGAGTAGACTTGAGAAATTATAGACGTCATTTCCATATTAAATGTTTTGTTGCCCGGAAAATGCAGGCTTCTGTGGCATAGCCCTTCCATGTTATACATAATGTATGACCACCATCAGCCTCAATTTATATTCAGCAAGCCTTTGTTGTAAAGCATCCTTACCATTAAGAGAGATAAACCTATTTACCCAAAACTTCACACACCACTCTGCACCTTCCATAATGAAAATGTTAATGGTCCAAATAGCATTCTGTTTTATCACTATATGTTCTTATTGTCTACTATTTGCAGTTAAGCTATGTCATTCACGCACATAAACTAATATCATCCACACAGAGAGCTCTTCAAGAATCTCAGCAGAACACACCATCTGTGCATGACTCCACAAAAATGTGTGCTAGCCAACAGTCTGTTTAGAGTCAGAGGAACCCTGGAAGTTGAAAATTTCTATATAGAGAAAAACAATCCTTTTCTGTATGTACTTGAGAGCAAAGAATCAAAAGCATAATTTGCTTTTGTTTCTGGAGATAATTTTCCTTTCTAAAGGAGTCCTTTTTTTTTTCAGGCTTAGGCCTAAACCATGGGATTTTCAAGGCAAAAACACACATGATCTTACACAAGCATAGAACAGAGCACAGGTAGCCAGTGAGCCTGGTCCTCGCCTTTCTCATTCACATACTTAGAGTAGAACGATGTGGTGACATGCTTTGGCAACTTTACCTCTAATGTCTAGTTTGTTCTCGGATATAACACTTTCCTTGTAACCCATAGACAGCCATCGTGTGTTGCTTCTAAGAGGCAGCAGTACCATTCTCTTTTGCTTTTCCATCTCATCTTAATATTCGATCCAAAGGGCAGTGCCCACAGCAAGGATAAAAAGGAAAGTTTGTGCTAACACTCATTGCAGACATTTATATTTGGACTTCGTGGATAAACAATGAACTGGAGATAAATATATTAAGTTATGCAAGCCATGAAGAGAACATAAGATTAGATCTACATACTAGCAGCAAACTGACTGAGAATAAAAAGTTTGGCTCAGTTTGACATGGTGTATCTACTTAGCAGAAGCCTAGGGCTGTTGCTCTGTGCTGCCAAGTCGATCCTGATTCACACTGACCCAACATGACAGAAGAAAATGACCCTGAGAGGTTTTCTACATTGAAATATTTCAAGTCTTTTTCCTTGTTGGTCCTTGGGGGCCATCATCAGTTTGGTTGGCAGCTGAGGGCTTTACCATTGTTTTACTAGGGCTCCTGTCCATAATGCTGGAAAATATCCTTATTTTGTATCTTCCCAGAATTACTGCTGCTACTCAACAGAAATGTGGGTGAAGGGAGACATCGGACAGTATAAGATATGACAAAATAATAATAATTTATGAATTATGAAGGGTTCATGAGGGAGGGGGGAAAGGGAGGGGGGAAATGAGGAACTGATATTAAGGGCTCAAGTAGAAAGCAAATGTTTTGAGAATGATGATGGCAACAAATGTACAAATGTGCTTGACACAATGGATGTAGGTATTGATTGTGATAAGAATTGTATGAGGCCCCAATAAAATGATTTTTTTTTAAATTACTGCTGCTGTGGTAATCTGGGAAGACACAATTTTGCAGTTCTAGACTTTTTTAAGAGAGCCCGGGTGGCATAGTGGGGTGTGCATTGAGCTGCTGCTAATAAAGGGCCAGCAATCTGAAACCATCAGCTGCTCTGTGGGAGAGAGAGGGGGCTTTCTACAGTCTTGGAAACCCACAGGAGCAGTTCTACTCTGTTATGTAACGGGTCACTATGAATGAGATTTGACTCAATGGCAGTGAGTTGAGTTTTGCGGGGGAGCCTTCTGAAATTACCTCAAGACCTTGAATTTGGTGGTTTTCTGTGCCCCTACTTTATCCCTACAAGATAACTTTTAATTATATAGTTTTTATCACTTATTTACTTATGTGATTGAATTAATATTACTAGAGTGTAATCTTTTTAGAAGCAGGCGTCTGTGTGGATTACAACTCAATATAATGAAATCCAAGGTCCTCAAGCTCAAATAGACAATGTCATGATAAACAGAGAAAAGGTTGAAGTTATCATGGATTTCATTTTGCTGGTATGTACAATCAATGTTCATGGAAGCAGCAGTCAAGAAATCCAATAATGTACTACACTGGGCAAATCTGCTGCATAAGACTTCTTTACAGTGTTGAAGATCAAGGGTGTCACTTTTACGACTAAGGTGCACATGACTCAAGCCATGGAATTTTAATTGCTTCATATGTATGTGAAAGTTGGACAGTGAACAAGGGAGACCGAATTGATGTATTTGAATTATGGTGCTGCTGAAGAATATTGAAAGTATCATTGGCTAACAGAAAAACAAATATATCTATCTTGGAAGTACAACCACAAAGCTTCTCAGAAGTATGGATGATGAGATATTGTCTCACATACTTTGGACATGTGGTGAGGAAATCTGGAAAAGTGCATCATCCTTGGCCATATTAGTGAAAAAAAAGGAAGACCGTCAATGAGATGGACTGTCACAGTGGCTACAAAAAAGGGCACAGACACAATAGCAATAGTATGGATGATACACACAGGGTGGTGTTTTATTCCCTCATAGGATTACTATGAGTCAGAAGTGATGTGGTAGTGTCAACTTGAGACTATTAAGAATGAAGGGGGAGAGTTTAGTCTGTCAATCAGGTTGCAGCTTGATGACCTCATTTGGAGGTTCTATGGAGATAAATAGCTTACTGGAGGCTAGACACACACACTCTCTGTTTTGTCTTCCTGTTGACAAGATACATCAAGCTACACTGATAGAACCAGTGGAGCTGGAGGAGACACGTGGAGACCCATGCCAGCGCTGAGATGCTTCCACCATCCCTGAATCCACAAGACTTTCTACCCACTGACTTGTGATCTTCCTGAATTCGGTGTCATTGCATGTGTTGCATGAGTCTAAAGAATTTATTGACTGGTATTGGACATATGGGCTAATATCGGACTTATGGACTTGATCTGGACAGGGATGGGGTGTTTTCTCAATATCCAAATTGCTCTTTTATAAGAAACTCTTTTTATGCACATATTAGTGTCTATGAATTTGTTTCTCTAGTCAACCTGGACTAACACAACTGTCTAGACAGAAACTAAAACTAACAACAACAAAATTCCTTTAGGACAAGAGCTATATATGAAGGAGCTTTGAGGAGCTCATAGAAAGAACCTTTTGAAGCCCTCTCATATCATATACTTATAAAATATCTACCAGGGTCCAATAACTATTTTTGGTACTCAGGATGTAGCGATGAAAAGACTAAACAAAACAAAGCAAAACTCCCTACTATCATATAGTTTATACTCTAAGAAATTCGTTCCTTTTTTTTTTTTTGGCTTTTCGCCTTTTATTTTTATTTATTTATTTTCAAATCATTTTATTAGGGGCTCATACAATTCTTATCACAATCCATACATACATCAATTGTGTAAAGCACATTTGTACATTTGTTGCCTTAATTATTCTATCATTCTCAAAACATTTGCTCTCCACTTAAGCCCCCGGCATCAGCTCCTCATTTTCCCCTCTCCCTCCCCACTCCACTCTCCCTCATGAACCCTTGATAATTTATAAATTATTATTTTGTCATATCTTACACTGTCCGATGTCCCCCTTCACCCACTTTTCTGTTATATGTAGATCCCTGTAATCGGCACCCCCTTTCTATCCTATCCTCCCTCCACAAGAAGTTCATTCTTATGCTGTCATTCTTAGACTTGTCAGATCATGTGTTTTCCATGCTTTGATGAATCTTGTCCTGTTGATGACTTTACATCCTATTCCTCTCCCAACCCAGTCTTCATTAGTGCTTGGTGTTCAATAAATATTTGTTGAAGCAAACAATTGTTTCTCTGTGTTCAGTGGAGATAAGGCATATAGCATGATTTTAGTTAGAAAGATCAATGCACTTCTATAGGGCCCATACAAAGGTAATGAAGACCTGGAAAGACCCTTTGCTCACCCCCCCCAGGTGTGTCGAGCAGAAGGAAGGGAGAGGGTTTGATTGAATGGTCTATCCTTGTACAAGATGGGCCCAGGATATTGGCTGGCCAGAGATGGAGATGGTTAAACACTCAGACAGTCACTTTGTGACATCAGCTGGTAGCTAATGTCTATGTGACCTTCTAGCACAGTGGTTCTCAGCCTTCCTAATGCTGTGACTCTTTAATATAGTTCCTCATGTTGTGGTGACCCCCGCCCCCAACCATAAAATTGTTTTCGTTGCTACTTCATAACGGTAATTTTGCTACTGTTATGAATCGGGCGACCTCTGTGAAAGGGTCATTTGACCCCCAAAGGGGTCACGACCCACAGGATGAGAACCGCTGACATGTCTTTTTGCACCTACGCTCCAGCATCCTTGTCTTGTTAGCTGGCAGAACCCACTTTCATTTGCATTCTGTTCCCCCAGTAAGATGCTGTCTCCTCACTACCTTCCTTAGATGGATATTTGTTCACTTACTGGGCCAGTTCTTAAAGTAGCGTCAGGCTAGGCTGTCTGGCTTGTAAAAAGAGATTTTAATGTGTCGGGGTATGGAAGCTGAAAGAGACCTGATGGTGAAGTGAACTACATGATGGACTGTAAATGCAAGGTCAGAAGTTCAAAACCACCAGCTACTTACAGTAATATAAAGGAGAACGATGAGGCTTTCTACTCCCCCAAAGATTTACACACTCGGAACCCCCAGGGACCGTTCTACTCTGTTCTCTAGGGTTGCTGTGAGTTGGAACTGACTGGATGGCAGTGCGTTTGGTTTTGGCAAAGAGTAGGGTCATGAGACGGAGAGGTCCACTCTCAGTAGTTAACTGTTCAGATGGTTCTCCCTTGGTAAGGTCAGCCCTACCTGGAACAGTAAGATTATTGCTACGGATCAAATTGTGTCCTTCCAAAAGATATGTGGAAGTCCTGACCCGTATCACTATGAATCTGACCGTGTTTGGAAATAGGGTGTTTAAAGATGTTGTCAGTCAAAGTCATGTAGAGAAAAATGGGTAGATTAGATTCTCTACACTTAGTATTCTTATTAAGAGAAGAGACACAGGGAGAAGAGAGGTGGTTATAATGAAACGAAGGTAGATGCAGCTGCAAGCTAAGGAATGTCAAAGATTGCCAAGAGTCACCAGAAACCAAAGAGAGTCATACAATAGTTTATCTCTTAGAGCCCCACAGAGAGAATCAATACAGGAGATGCTCTTATTTGCACTTCCAGCTTCCAGAACTATGAGATAAATTTAATTTTCCCTTCCTTGTAACCCTTCTGTGTGGGGATGGTAGGGGTGGGGGGTGGTGTCCAATTGTCTACAGATGGGCTTTGGGTCTCTACCCCATCCCCCTCTTTCACATCGATATAATTGTTTGTTTTGGATCTTCTGATACCTGATACCTGATGCAATCAACACCTCATGATCATACAGGCAGGTGTGCTTCTTCCATGTGGGCTTATTTGCTTCCCTGCTAGATTGCTGCTTGTTTAACTTCATTCAAGCCTTTAAGACCCCAGACACTATCTATATCTTTTGATAGCTGAGCATCATCCACTTTCTTCACCACATTTGCTTATGCACCCATTTTGTCTTCAGCAAATGTGTTGGAAAGTGAGTATTAAAAGATACCTGGTTATTAGAACAAAGTTTTTTTGTGTTTAGGGAGGCCTTGAGTAGAGGCCCAAAGTCTGTCTGCTACCTTAATACTTAACATATAAATACTTAACATATAAATACATTGGTCTCTATCCCTTTCATTATAGATTAATATATTTACATATACGCATGCTTAGAGCTATACCTCTATAAATGTCCTTTACCTCCTACTTCTTTCCTCTATTTCTTTTCCTCTTCCTCCTCTCCCACTATCATGCTCACCTCTACTCAGCTCTCAGTAATTCATCTTGGATCATTGCACTTAATCATTTCACCAGGCCTCCTCGCTATCAATTTTACATCTCTTGTTCCCTTATCCTTGAGTTTGTTGGCTCCCAGTTCCCCCTCCTCCTCTCTCATATCCCCCCCAGGACCACCAGTCCTGTTGTTTTCTCCTTGAGATTGTTTGTCCTGCCCATCTTTTACAGAAAGACATTGGGTGAAAGAAAAAACAAAAAAGTCCGATAGATAGTTCTAGGTCTGTCTGCTGATCCTTATGAGTGTTTTCCAACCCGGTCTGATGAGGTGCCGAGCCCTGGCCCCCGAGTCAGAAGTCTGTTTTTAGGATTTCTGGGGACTTGGTTACTTTGCTCCCCTGGCTGCCCTGTTGCACTCCCTTCTCGTTTCAGCCCACTGTGCCTGGGGCAGACCAGGCACACTTGTCGCCCAGTGTCTCCAGTGCTGCCCATCCCCCCCTGTAGTGCTATGAGTCAGGGAGGGAATGTCATGTCTGGTGGTGGGGGCGACCCTAAGGTCCTCTCTGCTTTGGCTGCTCTGAGCAGGGATGTTGTCCCTGGGGCTTTTATCACTATTTTAGATTTACATAGAAATTACGAAGATAGAATAAATGCAGGGGTTTTAGATCTATGAACTCAGTTTCCTTATATGTCTAATAGGAAACAGAAGATCTCTTTCATAGGCTTGTTGAAATGTAGGTAGAAATAATACTTACAAGCTAGCACGTACTTGCCCTCCAGCAAGTGTGACTAGATTGGGTTATGGTTACTATCATTCCTGGTGTGTAGTCCAGTCATTTACAGCCTTTCAATCTGTGTCATCTGTCCAAGGGACACTTGGGTAGTAGCCAAATCACTGGAGTGACCTGATTACATTCTGTTCAGGGTCACAGTCAGGCCAGTGCTGGAAAAAAATCTTACTCTAGAAACTCTTGACTATGTAACAATTAAATCATGCCATTCTCTTAGACACTTGAACTATTTGTTAGAAACTCACTGCCCAACCCAGACTTTTCCCTCAATGTCATTACTGGTGAGGAGACATGGTGCTCTTCTTACAATCCCAAAAGCAAACATCAATCAAGCCAGTGACAGACACCATCATCACCTCACTCAAAAAAAACTTGTCAAGTGAAATAAAAGATCAAGACAATGCTCTTTTCTTTTGTTTTCTTTTTCTTTTTCTTTTTTTGGATGTGAGGGGGATAGTGCATTTGGAGTTCATTCCACCAGGTCAGACTGTAAAATCAAGCTTTCTATTTAGAGGTATTTCGAGGCATAACAGAGTGGGACAAAACAGGCCTTATTTGTGGCAGATAGGGTACTGGTTTTACCACCACGACAATGCACCTGCTCACACAGCCATCTTAGCGTACCAGTGTTTGGCAAAAAAACAGCATGCCTCTCGACCCATGCGCCTTACTCACTTGACCTCACTCCATGCGACTTCTTTCTGTTTCCCAGAATGAGAGTAGCATGAAACGACAGTGATTTGACAACATAGAAGAGGTGCAGCAAAAAACAAGGGAGGTGCTGCCAGACATCCAAACAGATGAGTTTGAAAAATGTTTCCAAGAATGAAATTGCATACTTGACAAATGTATTAAGTGTAATGGAGAGTACTTTAAAGATGATAAGGTTGTTTTGTTAAAAAAAAATTTAATACATAGTTTTGAAAAAAAAGAAAAGAAAAGAAACTCACTACCATGCAGCTGATTCCCACTCATGCGGATCCTGCACAGTGTTTCTAAGACTATCCATCTTTGTGGGAGCAGGCAGCATCACCGGGAAGAGTGGCTGGTGAGTTCGCACTGTGGACGAGATACTTAGCAGTCCCACGTGTAAGCCTCTGTGATTTTTGATAACTGAATTCAGACGGAGATGAGTAGCTAATGGTGATAATGGCCGCCTCGTCAACTGGGGGAAGAAAAAGATTGCAAGAATAAATCACCTGCCATGTACCAGGTTGTGATAATAAAATGTACAGGAATAAATCACAGTGTTTGGGGTTTTTTTAAGCATTATTTGAATTTTTAAAACTTTTTCTTTTTGGGGAAGAAATATGGTCAACAACAACAAAAAAGAAATAAGGTTAGCCCCATTGCTGTAGGGAAATACTAATTGTTTTATAGTAAACATTATTGAATGCTAACAATATGCCAAGGAACCCCGGTGACACTGTCAGCTAAGCATTAGACTGCTAACTGAAAAGTTGGGAGTTCAAAATCACTAACAACTCTGCAGGACTAAATTGAGGTTAGCTGTTCCCATAAAGATTTACAACCTCAGAAACCCTATGTTTCTGAGTAGTAGGCTCACTCATAGTAGGCTCACTCATAGTAGGCTCACTCATAGTAGGCTCATAGTAGGCTACTCAGAGTAGGCTCACTATGAGTCAGAATCAACTTGATGACAAGGATTTTATTTATTCATTTTAACAATGTGCCAAACACCAAGTCAAATTTATTTTTCATATGACCCTCAATGTAACACAGTGATTCATATTTCATGGATATTCCCAGTTCCAATTATTAACTGATGTTTGCAACTGTTTCTTCTCTTTTTTAGTCATTTGGAATGTATGAAGTATGACTCTAGGAAAACTGGAAGTTGTCAATAATGGAATGCATAACGATCTATATTCTAGATATTAGTGACCTGAAATTGATGTGTATTGCCCATTTTGAATGAGAAAATCAGATGGTTTTTTATGCTGGGAATGACACAGTCAAAAGGAATGGCATTGCAGTCATTGTCAAAAAGGACATTTCAAGATCTCGCTTGAAGTACAATGCTGCCTGTGATAGGATCATGTCTATTCACATACAAGGGAATCTGATCCATACAACAATTGTTTAAATCTATGCTCCAACCACCAAAGCTAGTGATGGAGATGAAGAATTCTACCAACATCTTCAGTCTAAAATTGATCAAACAGGAAATCAAGATGCATTGATAATTACTGGATTGCAAAAGTTGGAAACTGAGAGGAAGGAGAAGTCGTTGAAAAATATGATCTTGGCCAATACTGGGAGAGTGGAGGGAGGGTGGGGTGGAAAGGGGGAACCGATTACAGGACCTACATATAAC
>NW_022103918.1:12062750-12095744 GCF_000313985.2 Echinops telfairi
TGAAATGTTTCAACAAGCTGATGCAACATTAGAGGCACTCATTTGTCTATGCCAAGCAATTTGGAAGACAGCTACTTGGCCAACTGACAGGAAGAGATCCATATTTGTACCCATTGCAAAGAAAGGTGACCCAACAGAATGTTCGAATTATAGAATAATATCATTAGTATAACATGCAAGTAAAATTTGGCCAACGATCATCCAACAACAAGTGCAACAGTATAATGAGAGACTGAGTTCAGAAGAGGACATAGAGCAAGGGTTATTGCTGATGTCAAATGGATCTTGGCTGAGGGCAGAGAATACCAGAAAATGTTTTGTGTGTGTTTTTCATTGACTATGCAAAGGTATTCAACTGTGTAGATCATAATAAATTCTGGACAGCCTTGAGAAGAATGGGGATTCCAGAACACTTAATTGTGCTCATGCGGAACCTGTACACATGAAAAGAGAACAGAATACTGCTGGTGTCAAATCAAGAAAGATACGTGTCAGGGTTGTATCCACTTGCCATACTTATTCAATCTGTACACTGAACAAATAATCAGAGAAGCTGGCTTATGTGAAGAAGAATGTGGCATTAGGGTTGGAGGAAGGCTTATTAAGGCCTGTGATATGCAGATGACACAACCTTGCTTACTGAAAATAAAGAAGATTAGAAGCACTTGCTGATGAAGATCAACTGCTGCAGCCTTCAGTATGGATTACAATGTAAAGGACCAATAGGTAATGCCCTCATATTTTCAAGGTAGCCCCATATGCATGTGAAAGTTGGACAATGAATACAGCAAACATGAAAATCAATGCACTTGAACTGTGGTGCTGGTAAAGAATATTGAAAGTATTGTGGACTGCCAAAAGAGCAAACAGATCTGTTGTGGAGGAATTATAGTCAGATGCCCCTTAAAGACAAGGACATCTAGATTTTGACTCTCGTACTTTGGACATGTTACCAGGAGAGACCAGTCCCTAGCGAATAGTCCCTCATGCTTGTGAAAGTGGAGGAGCAGTGAAAGAGTGGAAGGCCCTCCATGTGGTGGGCTCATACAATGGCTAGTAGCTGCAACAATGTGCTCAAACATAAGCACAATTGTGCAGATGGTGCACGACAAGCTGGTGCTTCCTTCTATTGCACATAGGGTCACAATGATCCAGAACTGACAGGATGAGCCCTAGTAGCAACAACAGCCTAAGTCGGTGACACGAGCCCTGGTGACACAGTAGTTGAGGACTCCAGTGCTAAGCAAGAGGTTGGTGACCTGAACCCTATGTGCCCTGGTGGTAAAGTGGGTTATGTGTTGGGTTCTTGGAAAGCACCAGCCTCTCCCTGGAAGAAGGGTGGACTTTATACTATTGTAAAGAATTACCATCTTAGAAATCCACATAAATGGTTTTGGTTTGGAACTGCTCTATGGAAGAAAGATGTAGCAGTTTGCTTCTGTAAAGATTTAGACTTGGAAGCCCTCTGAAACAGTTTTAGTGTCATATAGGGTTGCTTTGAGTTGTGAATATCGCATTCAAAGATAGCAGGTTTGGTTATAATGCATTGAAGTGGACACCATTGTAAGATGAATAAACTGACATGGAGTTTGATCCTAGAGTCTTGTAACCCCTAAGCACTGCCAGCTATTAGACTTTCTTCAGCAAATGATATTAAGCATCTTCTCTGTTAAGTGCTGTGTGGGAGCCAACGACACGGGGGAACAAGACAGACATGGGCACCTTCCCACAGTTGATAATAGAGAGAGAGCAAAGGCTGAAAATGAAGTCATTTCAATAAGGCCTGGGGAGTATTATAATGGGAAACAGAAAGGGTGTCAAGAGAGTAGTCAAAATACAATTTTGTACCGAATTAGCCCTCCATATCACCAGATCACAGTTGATGCTAATTTTACATTGAAATTGTAACGTAAAAAGTCGCTGAATTGGCTAATGTGTTATCTGCCTTATAATAATTAAAGAAACTATTGGTAGAAAAATTATTATCTGCTTGTTCATAACGAGAAGAGAGGAAATTTTCCCCACCTTTCTCACAGATTAATTTTTTCCTGCTCTGCAAAGGAAGGGAAAATGTTTGGTGACATTTGGGGCCAATTTCTAAGACCTTCTTAAGAAAACATCTACTTCAACCTCTTACTCGGAAGTCAGCGTCACTGTCCCCAAACATTCTAACTTCAAAAAATGTATTGAAAATTAAAAAACTAGCAATCTCTGTAAAACAATACTGAGTTAAGTAAAATGATTTAGAAGTATACACATTACATTTCCCTCAGGAGCATTTGAATGTTAAAAAGAGACATTCCTCTAGAAAAATACTTCTGGTTTTGCCAGGCCATAATATTTAAAGACTAATTGAAGACATTTTCTTGAAACCCCATATCCCCAGAGATTCATCCATCACTCTCTCAAATTGCTAGAACCTGTGTTTCACTTCCACACCTAACTTTATTCCATTTGAGCCCTCCCCTAGAATTCAAAAGTCTTTTAAAGAGGGGGAAGAAAGCTACTGAGCTGCAAATCCAAACCAACTGTGACTTCTGATTTGAGAGTTAGTCCGCAATTTTAAAAAGGAATTGCCAAAAAAAAAAAAAAGGAATTGGCTTGCAGAATCTATTTTAAAATAATAATAGCCACATTATGTTGAACTCTCAGTACTCTCCAGTTGTTATCCAGACTTCTTTCAATATTGTGTCATTCTTTCAGGGTGTAAGCAACAGAGAATTGATGACTTAATTAATGCCCATTTATTTAAAATGTTATGATTGAATGATACGGGGAAGGAGAAAAGACAGCAAAAGGTCTCACTGGGGGGCTTGTGAAAAACTAGAATTTCATTTTACCACTCAGGCACCGCTGAGGAATCGCTCTAGTCTAGGAATATAACCTACACCCTGGTGACCTCACAGGATTTCGCACCTCTTGGCCATGCATGTGACTCAGGTCTTCTGTGCCTATTTCTCTCTACTTGCTTATTTTTCCAACTACGGTTTCTAACCACACTCTACTCACTTTTGAGAGAAGGCCTCTTGGAATTCCTTACTCCTGTTTTCTGTTTCCTAGCTTCATTCTTCCAACTTGTGTGTTTGCTCAAAGATGGCCCTACCTGAATGCTTTGTTCTCAAACTCAGCCAGAAGGAAGAAACTCTATCCTGTTGAACAGGACTCTTGCCAAGCTTGATCACAGGCCATTAGTCTTTAGGTCATGTCTATCACTGTCTAATTAGCAGAGTTACATGGCAAAAACACATGGGAAATACACCCGTAAAAAAAGCTCTCACAAAGAACTATTCGCACACTTTAGAGAAGACGGCAGTGAAACAGGTTTGGTGACTTTTAAGGTCAATACATATGTTATTATCTAATTTTGAAATTACACAAATGAATAGTGTTTAGATACAGTAAATTTTATCACCTTCATTGCCATATCTATCTTGTATAACAAAAGCGAAATCTTCACACATGAGCCCTGTAAGTGGCTTGCTCTGGTTTGTTACCTATTCTTGTAGTGGAGAATTTCCAGTATACTTAGTGGATTATTGGTTTCAGTTTTATTTTGAGCAAGATTATCGAGTTTTAGAAAAACAAGAATAAGAAGGCATGGTGGCATCCTGTTTTCAAACTTCAGATGATATGGGACAGTATATAGCAGTGGGGGCAGGAGAAGGCAGGAGAAGTGAAACAGCAAAACCACCTGTTCCCCCAAAGCATCGAGGAGCCTCACCATTGATTTCATTTCTTCTTCGTTAACAGAAGCCTTTGCTTTAAGGGAAGATCCTATAGCGTATCAGAACGTTTGAAAGCTATCTTCAAATTCAAAAAATTCCTCATCTTTCTTGTTAGGTGAAAACGCACAACCTAATTACTTCCTTTGGGTCTTCCCTTTCTTGCTTTAAAATGGGAGTAATGAGAGCTCCTTTGTGTATCTGGTGTGTAAATCAAACGAAATACATCAGACCATCAGAATTCTTTGTCAATTCCATGAATTTGGTTCTCTATGTCACTTGTATCTAAGAAATTAGATAAATAGTGGTATCTCTGAACAATAAAACTCTAACCACTGAGAGTTATAAAAGCTAAAAATCCAATATTCTCATGGAGAAACCATTTTAAAATCTTATAAATGGAGTGACCGTTAGCTAATAACTGGATCCCTAGTGGCACAGTGGTTAAACGGGTACACTACTTTCCCAAAGGTTGGCAGTTCAAACCCACTCACTCACTGCTCCGTGGGAGCAGACATGGCAGTCTGCCTCGGTACAGACACAGCCTTGGAAACCCCGCTACAGACACAGCCTTGGAAACCCCGCGGGGCTGTTCCACTCTGTCTCAAGAGTTGTCATGAGTCGGAATCACCTGTGTGGCAATAGGTTTGGTTTGACTTTTTACATTTTTAAATTTTAGATGATAACAGCAGAAGTCCTCAACTATTTCTTAGTTTGAGAAAAAGATTCTACCTTCCTTACATCAACTATGAGAACAAATGTTTACATCTCTATCATATGTTAATATTTATTTATTTTCCTATGCATAACCAACAAAGACTAAGATTTAATGGGTAAGTGACTGTTGATACAGAATTTCATTTAAACTCACATAACATTCACCCTCTGTCATAGCGAATGTGGGTCAGGATTTTGGAAATGCCTTGAAAGGTGTTTGGAATCAGTCTCTTGTGAGAGTATCATTGTCGGACGGCTGGACTGGGAGTGGAAGATGCGCTGCCAAGTGACTTACTCTCGTGGTGGCAAGTTAGTGCCGGCTGTTTCCCTTTCCACGGTGTTCTCTTCTGGGGCTTACTTGAGCGTCCTCACAACATGACAGCTGGCTTCCTTCAGAGCAAGCAATCCAAGAGAATAGAACGGAAGCCTCAATGGTTTTTGTTACGTGCCTTCAGCAGTCACACACCATCACCTCCATGATGCACTCTTTTGAGAAATCTGCACAGGGAGTGAACGCCAGAGGTGAAGATCAGTGGGGGCAATTTCATATCCACAAAAGATAGCAGAGAAGTAAAACACATTTGGTTAAGTTACAGAAACATAACTCAAAGACACTTAGCCAAAAGGAACTTATGCGTTCACATAACCAAACTGTCATTAAGGGTGGGGATGCATCTTGCCTTAGTTATTAATGAAACTAGGTATACAAACACCCTCAGAATTGCTTGTCAATTCCATGAACCTGATCCTCTCTGTCAGTGATATGCTTTCAAACGGAATGCCACAATACAGCCCTCCCTCGGTCCAGTCAAGCCTTTGTACCTCACATGATTGAGCCCGGACGCCCAAAATTTGTGGGATAAATCCTAACCCCTATACCTATGCTTATAATCTTATTTGGGATTAGGTTTTCCCTGTGATGTTAATGAGGCAATGTTATGGTACAGTGTGTCTTAAATCACTTACTTTTGAGAAACGAAAGAACAGATTTAACAAGCAGACATGGAGGAAGATAAATACCAGTTCTCCAAGGAACCCAGAAGCAGACGCGAAAAAGAGGCGAGGACTGTCTCCCTGAACACAGAGAGCTGTCCCCAAGAGCTGCCACCCTGAATTCAGACTTCAGCTTCTTAAATTGTGAGAAAATACATTTCTGTTCATTAGAGCCAACTGTTTGAGGTATTTTTTTTATGGTAGTACTAGATAACTAAAGCATACCTTTCCCTTTCAAAGGGGAACCAAATATCTTCCCTTATTTTTAAATATTCCCGTATTTTCAAATACTTGTGGAAAACCTCTCATCAGTCAAACGTGGGCCACGTGACTACTTCCAGGGCCACTGATTCAGTAAACCATCTGGATGGAGTGCAAAGCCGACCAATTTTCAAAACTAAGAGAACACTATTTCTGAAAGAAAGGAAGAATTCAGAAGAATAGAAATGATCATGGCCGGCCTACTAAAATTAAAAATCCTAGATTACTTAAAAAACAACTGCTAGCACACATTCAAACAAACAAACAAAACCAAAATAACCCTAAGTAGGAACACCTACTTCATGTGGTCTTCTATGCAATTTTACCATTCATGCACCTTTTCCCCTGGTCCTTAAGGAGCATTCTTATTAAACAAGAAAGCTAGTTAAATCCTTTCTCACAGGCTTAAGTTATAGATTATGTATTATTGTAATTTGATATCAATGTAACTTGAAAATGAATCAAATGCACTGTGAAGATACTGAGTAATATGAAGATAATAGAAATTATACTATGAACAAAGGCATATTTGAAACCAGAAGTAGAATTTGACCAATAGATAAGTCATCAATTTAGAGTCTTCATCTGTTACCACGTAGCCAATTGTGACTCAGAGGGACCTGACTGGACAGAGTAGAGCTGCCCCATGGGGTTTGCAAGGCTGTCACCTCACAGCAGCAGACTGCAACATCTTCTCCATGGAGTGGTTGGTGGGTTTGGACCACTGACTGTTCAGTGGGCAGCCCAACACTTAACCATTGTACCACGGGGCTTCTTACCTGACTACATATATAGAAAAGATTCAAAAACCATATATATTTGTACATATGGGTTTCAAAAAGTTAATGGACAAATTCTATTATCTTTGATCTAATTTTTCATGAACTTTTTGAAGCTGACACATGTATATTTATTTGTATAGATATATACACATACGTAAAAATATGTTTGTAATACATATGTGTGAGTGTGTGCATGTATGTATATATGTGCACACACACATACCACCTACTGTCCTTCAGTTGACTGTGATTCAAATGTGTTTGTGTGTGTGTGTTGCTATTGTTGTTATTATGTGCCATTGACTCTAGTTCAACAGAAAACACACTGCCTTGCTCTATGCTAGTCTCACAATTGTTATGTATAAGCTCATTACTGCAGCCACCTTGTCAGTTCATCTTGTTGAGAATCTTCCTTTTTGTTGTTGTTGTTGTTTGTTTTTGCTGACCCTTACTTTACTAAGCATGATGTCCTTGTTCAGAGAATGCCTTTCTTACTAACATGCCCAGTGTCGGTGAACACAAATCTTGCAATCTTCACTTCTGACAAGCATTCTGGCTGCCCTTCTTCTGAGACAGACGTGTTTGTTCTTCTGGCGTGCATAGTATTGTCAATATTCTTAGCCAGCACTACAGCTCAAATGCATAACTTCTCCTGTGGTCTTCCGTAGTCACAGTACAAATTTCACATGCATATGAAGTGATGAGAAATAGTTTGCCTTGGGTGAGGCCCATCTTGGTTCTCAAAGTGACGTTGTTGCTCTTCAAAACTTAAAAGAAGCTTTGTGCAGCAGATTTGCCCAGTGCAGGATGTCATTCGATTTCTTGACTGCTGCATCCATGGACATTGATTGTGAATCCAAGGAAAATGAAATCTTTGAAAACTTCCATTTTTTCCCCTCTGTTTATTATGACGATGCCGATTGGTCCAGTTGAAATGATTTTTCGTTTTCTTTACATTGAGTTGTAATCCATACTGAAAGCTTGACTTCTTGGTCTTCATCGGCAAGAACTTCAAATCCTCCTGACTTTCAGAAAGCCAAGTTGATTCACCTGCATATAGAAATCAACTGATGCATTTCTTTTTTTTTTTTCAGAGCATATTTACTCACTTTAACATGAGACATTTGGAATTCTGCACTGGGGAAGTAAAACACAAGTCCAGAACATCAAAGACTAGAGCCTAGATTCAGGAGGGGTGTGTCAGAGGGCTGTTTCCTACATGGTTTGTCTCCTCAGTCATTGTCCACGGGATTCTCAGAAGCTGCAGGAATATGCAGGCGCAGGCTCAAGGCCTGGCTTGCTCTCTGACATTGTGGAAAAGGACTGTCCATCATGGGGCACTGAGCCCTGTGCTCCTCCATGCCACCTGGACAGAGCCTGGGGAGTGTGACCTCCTGGGAGTATCCACATCAGGGTCAAATGATGCATTTCACTGGGCATTCTGCTGCACAAAACTCTTAAGTGTTGAAGAGCAACACAGTCACTTTGTCTAGTTGATTCAGATTCATAGTGACTCTGTAGAGCAAAGTAGAATCCTGTGGGTTTCAGACACTGTAACTCTCTATGGTAATAGAAAACCTTATCTTTAACCTGGAAAACAACTGGTGGTTTCAAACTTCTGACCTTTTGGTTAGCAGCCCAACTAGAACCCCATGATGCCACCAGGGCTCTTTCTGCTGTACAAGGTCTTTTTAAAGTGTTGGAGAGTAAGGGTGTCATTTTGAGGACTAAAGTGCACCTGACTCAAGCCAGAATATTTTCAATTGCCTCTTATAAAAGTTGGTATGCATTTGAATTATAGTGTTGGTGAATAATATTGAAAGAACCATGGACTTCCAAAAGAATCAATGAATCTATCCTGGAAGAAGTACAGCCAGAATGCTCCTTAAAATTAAGGATGGCAAGACTTGTGTCATGTACTTTGGACATGTTTTCAGGAGAGACCGATCCCTGGAGAAGCTTGGTAAAATAGAAGGGCAGAAAAAAAGAAGGCTGGGTTAGGCTGGGTTGTCTACAGAAACAAACCAGTGAAACTCTTATGAGGTAATTACATAATCTGTTGTCAATTTGAGACACGAGAGTGAAGGGGTGGAGTCTAGCTGACCTCATTTGGAGGTGCTAACAAGACAAATAGCTCAATGAAGGCCAGGCACAGGCACTCTCCCTGGGAGATAAGACACATGGAACTATGCTAGTGCCCTGAGCTGGAGGAGCCACATGGAGAGCCCTGCCAGTGCTGAGATGCTGACATTGCCACTGGATCCACAAGACTTTCCACCCACTGGCCTGTGATCCTCCTGCATTCACTGTCATTGCATGTGTTCCGTGAGCCTGAAGAGACTTTATAGATTGGTATCGGACATATGGGCTACTATTGGACTCATGGACTTGATCTGGACTAGGCTGGTATATTTTCTCAATATTCAATTACTCTTATATATAAAGCTCTTTCTTGAACACATTTGAGTGTCTGTCTCTATGAATTTGTTTCTCCAGTCCATCTTGACTAACACATCATCTATGTGTAAGAAAGAACTTTATATCAAGAAGCAATTTTACATCAAGAAGGAGCACCAACCCAATCACATCAAGTCCGTGGGTCAAATACTAGCTGGAGGATCTCTTCATGTTCACATCACTGCAGGCCAACGACACCAAAAGGGGAAGCATGACGGAGGGAGATCACAGGCCAGTGAGTGCGAGTCATGTCGATCCAAGGTCTGTGGAAGCATGGCAGGGCACCGATAGTTTTCAGGGCTGGGTGGCCCACATGCTCCCCAACACCCCCCCACCCATGTCCCCCACTGGAAGCAAACAGAGTTCCAGTCAAGTCACAGCAAGGAGGAAGACAAAGTGGCAGAGCGAAATCATCTCCGTTCACTTGATCCTGCTCTCGTATAAAAGGCCACACCCTCAAGGAGGTGCCATCAAGCTCCCACTGGAATAACAGGAGAGTCCAGTTGACATAATGTCTAACTACGACAGTCCTCAACATGATGGCTTGACATACTGGCTCCAACAATGGCCTCCAACGTGACAATTCTGCGGATGGCACAGCACTGGACAGTGTTTCCTTCTGTTGTGTAGAGGGTGGCTGGAAGTCGGAGCCAACCTGCTGACGTCGAATAACAAAGCAACAACACATCCAGACCATCTGGTCCATTCTGATGATAAGCCACACAACCAAGATTTACTTACTGTGCTTTTATTTTTTAAATATGAAAATAAAACCATGAGCAGATTCTTTTCACAAGTTCCCCACTTTCCAGAAGGGTGAGAGGCAGGAAGGGAAAAAACCGAGAGAGTATTTAGTATTCCCTCAGTTGGAATGCAACAGTTATGAAAATGTTCAAGGAATCCTAATTTTAAAAACAAATGTTAAAATCTACACAATGAATTCAGAAATAATTTATTTTTAGGACTCTTTAATAAACAGTAACTGACAACAAAGTACACTTGTGGAAGATACCATTGTAATTTGGATACTACATATTTTCTGTGTGTTTTCATTTATTATGATTTTTATTAAAAAAATGAAGAATGATAGAGCATACAAAGTGAGTATATAAAAGGGTTCTCAGTTTCCAAAGATGGACCTATTTGAACCACAAAACAAATAACACTGTTATTGAATTCTATTCCAAAGAAGAAAATAAACATCCTGGAGTCTTTACAGATAGAACGAAATGATTAGATAATTAAATAAATTGGGGATAATGGACAAATCTTCCTTACATGAATTTGCAAATATTATATACAGATACTCCCACTTCAAGAGGTGGCACTTAATTTTTCTCGCCTTGAATATGGGCTGAATTTATTGTTTAACTTCCAAAGGATTAAGTATGGAAAGGGAAAAACAGTAACTTTAAAGTCAAGAAATCTAGTACACACCACCTACACCAAGTGGTTCAGGTTAATATTTTCAGTAATAAGTCAAATTCCTATCATGTATTCTCTGGTATAATGCAAAAAACATTTTACCTTTGTAGAATTCTCTCCCAAAGACATAATACCAATTTAAAATATGGGAAAATATCAGAGAAGCCCAAATTGAGGATGTTCTGCAGAACACCTGGTCAGCATCTTTTTAAAAAGTATCAAATATTGGAAGGCAAAGGAAGACTACAGTTTTGTCAGAGCCTCGAAGAGACTAAGGAAACGTAACAACTATATTTCATATGGTACCTTGGACAGGATCTTGGAGTAGAAAAAGGACATCGGGAGAAAAAAATGTGAAAACCAAATCTGGTCTACAGTTTAGCTAATAGTTTTGCTAAACATATCCTGATTCAATCAGATGTTAACATTAAAACACATACACAAAGTCTATAAGATGTTAACATTTTAAAAAAGTTGCCATAGAATCATCTTTGGCTCACGGTGAGACCCTATGTTGTGTAAAAGGATTTTCAAGGCTTTGATCTTTTGGCAACAGATTCCCAAGTCTTATTCTGGAGCACCTCTTGGTGAACTCAAACTTCCAACTTATTGTAGCAAAGCATGTCAATTATTGGCGCCACCCAGGGACTTTAACACCCATGAAGCTGCCGTGAGTTCAGTCAACTCAGGGACAACCAGAACACCTGCATACAGACGTGTCTCCAGATCATCCATGTACAAAATACAATCAATAAAGCCAGACAAGTTCCTGAACTTTCATTCCTCTCCAACTCCCATAGATTTCTCTGATCATCTTCAAAATAAAATTCTTCAATTGCCAGTGTTAAGGTCTCCTCCTTTTGCACCTTGTTGCCATTAGTTGCAATCAACTCCACAGCAATGGGCTTGGGGGTTCTGAATCAGTCTTCAGCCCCTATTTCAATCAGGCTTTGGTGAATAGTACTCTAATAGAATAGCTTCCATTACAATCACAAAATAATTTCATGTACAAGTCCACTTTACAACATCATTTGATTTGATATCCTGTCGATTCTCTTCCCATCAGTAGGGTTGCTCTACAGCCTAGATAAGTTTTTCCCTTATCACAATAGTTTCTTCTTTCCAATTGCCTTTGTTCCTCAACCGTCTTTTCCTCCCTTGAGTGATCTCAACCAAATCCATGGCTTTGAATAGTGCCTAGTACATCCAGTTCTAACTATTGTCCGTAGGTCCAGATCGAAGACAGAATCCTCTACTTGACGGTACTTGGACATTGAATATAAACCTCTCAGATTTAACAGTTACCAGATAAAATTCCTCATGACTGCCATCTTTTGCTCACTTCTGCCCAATTCGGTTCCTCCTTATCATCATCAAATGTTGCATCATACACCCGGGCCAGAAAAAGTGGGAATCATCCTGGATCCTGTTTTTCTTGTAGCTCATATTCAATCCATAAACAAAGCCTGCTGTGCTGTCTTCAAAAACAAAACAAAACTCACTGCCATTCTGACTCATAGTAACCCTGTGGACAGGTGAAACTTCCCCTGCGGTTTTTTGAGACCGTAAATCTATATGGGAACAAAAAGCCTCATCTTTCTCCCTTGGAAGGGCTAGTGTATTTGAACTAGCGACCTCTCATTTTTCAGTTCAATACATAGCTTATCATGCCACCAGGGCTCCTAAACCACCTGCAGTGTAGCCCATGTGTGATTGTATGCCATCATTCTACTGAGGAACCCTGGTCTAAATCTCCAGGATCTCTCACCTAGCCTGCTTCAACATTCCTCCATCAGATCTTAGGATTTCTGGTTTTGTCCCACTAACCCATGTCCATTTCTCACTTAAGACCCCTCAGATCATCACAAGCCATATACCATCTTCTGTATTCAGTAGTGTTCCGTGGCAATCAAAGGATGTAGTCTCATCTCCGACCATCATCATCTTTGAAAGTAGTGCTCTCCACCCGTGTGTGAATATTCTCCCCGTGAACTCACTGACAGACCAACACCTACTCACTTTCTCAAGCCTCAACACTGGGTCGTCTTCCAGACACGGTTCTTGGCTAGACACGGTTAGTTAATTACTCAAGAACTGCCCTTCCCTGGGTCTAAACTTGGTTTCACCTCAGGGCATTTACATTTCCTCTTTCTTCTGCCTGGACATTTTTTCCTTTAGAAATCTCCATGATACTCCATTTTTATAAATTAGCTCACACGTCACTTTCTCAGAGTCGTTCTCTGACTACTCTATTCTCTATGCCTCCCCCTGGTTTGATTGTCTCTATGTTACTTAGTATTACCTGAAATGATTTTATTTGCTGTCTGTGTACATTCCCCACCCCCGCCCCGCCCCACTTCCCCTAAGTAAGATGTAACTTCTGGTACATAGGAAACCCATGATACAGAGTTTCATGGATAAGAATTTAAAAGTTTACTTGATGAGGTAGTTGCTATACTAGATGATGGAGAGTAGTTTTTAAATCATTTTACTGGGGGCTCTTACACCTCTTAAAACAATCCATACATCAATTATATCAAGCATATTTGTACAGATGTTGCCAAAATTATTTTTGAAACTTTTGTTTTCTATTTGGGCTCTTGGGATCAGCTCCAAAGAGTAGTTTTGAAGCTGAACGAGATATCTGTCCCCTTCATAAACTTTCACATTACGTGGAAAGAAAACAAAGTACCTTGAAGATTCATAAGAAAAACTTATAAAGTGGTATTGCAGTAGGCGCAAGTAGTGGTGGAGCTTTTCAGTAGGAATAAGTAATCAATTGAGCCTACAGAGAATATTGACTGAGAAGGCATCTGTGTTAGTCTGGGTAGACTAGAGAAACAAATTCACAGACACACATAGGTGTATATGAAAGAGCTTTATATACAAGAGCAATTGAATATTGAGAAAACATCCCAGCCCACTCCTGATCAAGTCCCTAAGTCCCATATTAGCCCATATTGTCCGATATCAATCTATAAAGTTCTCCTCTGACCTAGGAAACACATGCAATGATGCCGAATGCAGGAAGATCAACGGCCAGTGGGTGGAAAGTCTTCTGGGTCCAGTGACGTTGTAGGCATCTCAGCTCTGGCAGGGGTCACCATGTGGCTCCTCCAGTTCCCAGGGCATGGGGTCTATCAGCATAGTGCCATGTGTCTTGTGAGTAAAGCGTCTCTCTGGGAATGAGTAGAAAGAAAATGAGTCTCCTGCCTCCAAGGAGGAAATACAGGAATTCCCAGAATCCTCAGGGGAAGGTCATACCCACACAGAGGCCTCATTGGCTATAACCCGATTGACAGACTAGAATCCACCCCTTCACTCTTAATCCTCTCAAGTCCCAAATTGATACCAGTTTATGTAACTACCACTGCATCAAAGGAGTGCTGGTTAAACTGAATCTTAATAATAAAGAGAAATTTCTATTTTCACTGAAGATAGAAAAAGTGAATCTCAGACTGTGGCTAGTATGCAAAAATCCTAAGGAAGAAAAATGCACTTTGAAAAAAATAATTGGTTATAAAACTGACCTATGGATCCATCTGAATGATAGCCACAAGAAGTATTTTAAAACAAACTGACAAGCTGATTCTACAATTTTATGGAAATACCAAGAAACTAAAAGCAAGTTTGAGGGGGGAAAAAGAGAACCAATTGTAGCACTTATGCCATGTGATTTCAAACTTTACTGCATAGTAATTTAAAAAGACTTACTAACCAAACAAACACACGTGATAATAACTAAATTCTGATACTGTAGTAACTATCAAGAAGTGAATGAAAAGAAATAAGGGACGCTCAAAAGCAGTCTCACAGTTAGGGTTGAGCTTTGATAAAGCATTAATGCCGTCCAATGGGAAAGAAGGCAATTTATTTCAGCAAGTGACTGTGAAATAACCTTCGATTGACCTGGAGAAATGAACCCTACCTCATACTGCACGCCCTCAGTAAGTCACTGTGGATTATGGACATAAACATAAAAGCTAGGTCATAAATCTTTCATTGGAAAATGTAGGAGAGTATCTTAATTACTTGGAAATTAGCTAATGAATCAGAATAGGGAATATAATAGCCATAAAACACTGATAAACTAACTTCTGAATATCAGAAACACTTCCAGGAAATTGAGTGAACCAACCGTAGAGGGGGAATTTTTTTTTTAACTTGTAGCTGACAAAGAACTGGGAACCAGGATATATAAAGCATTCCCATTATAACAAAAATATAACAACTTAGAAAAGGACCCTAACTGACCCTTCACAGATGGAAATCTACAAATAATCAATAGGTACATGAAAAAAAGGCTCAGTATCAATAGTAACTGGGAAAATTAAATGTAAACAATAATAGAATATAACTATATACCCAAGACAGTGACTAAAATAAAAAAGACTAATAACCTCCGCGGGAGAAGGATGAGGCATTCTATTCCTGTAAAGATTTAAAATCTCAAAAATGCAAAGGGACATTTGCTGGAGGGCAGTGAATTTGAATAACCACACTTACTAATGAGTACCATAATCTTACTCAAATTATATATATATATATATATATACATATATATTTGCATACTGACAATCCCCATGAGTTATTTTCATAAGCGTGATATACCAGTATTTTTACATATTTCTACCTTCACCTTTGTTTCTGTGCAACAGAGTTAATGTTTAATCATCATCGTGGTGCTGTTGGCCTAGACGTCTGCTTCCCAGCTTCAGACCTTCACCGCCGTGCCCTGGAGTTTCTGAAGCAGCCCCTCTCCTGGCAGGCTTCTTCCCGGCTCTGCAAACTACTTTCTCTAATGCATGACGGTACTACTTTTTCTACCCGAGAAACAGTCCTCACCAGGGCAGTTACACTCGAGAGAATTACACTCAGGCTGCAAGGTTAAAGGGCCCATATTCCACCTACTGTCCTCTGGCTACCTGCCACACACTGGCTGATTGAATCTCCTGCTCATGCAGAATAATGCAGGGAATGTGTGAGAGTCTCAGGTGCAGAGAGGTCATAGGTCCCTTGCTTAGATGAGACAGGTGTGACTGGCCACTCAGTGGGTTATGGGACTAGTGAGATGCATGTCGGCACCCTTACCGTCCTACCGCCTAGCTTCGCATCCCGTGTTCAACAGAACACAGCACTGTCTGATCCTGCTCCATCTTCACAACTGTTCTCCTATTGAGCCCCTTGTTGGAGCCAGTGTGCCAGTACACCTCATTGAGGGTCTTCCTCTTTTTCCAATGACCCTCCACCTTATCAAGCATGATGACCAGTTCCAGTGACTGGTATCTCCTGATAACATGTCCAAGGAACATGAGACAATGTCATGCCATCCTCACTTCTGAGGAACAATCTGGTAGGACAAAACTGTGTTTTCTCCTGTCAGGCCATGGAATTTTCAGTATTCTTTCCCAACACCATCATTCAAATACATTGGTCCCTCTGCAGTCTTTCTCATTCACTTTCCAATGTTTGCATTCGTATGAAGTAATTAAAAACACCATGGCTTGAGTCAGGCACACTTTAGTACTCAGTGACATTCAACCATTTCAAGAGGTAGTATGTGATTGAGAACTTACAGCATTGAAAGAAACCTAAGCTGCATTGAAGGCCTGAGTGAAAAGCAAGGCTCTGGGTATTGGTGGAATACCAGCGCAAATGCGTCATCAAACTGATGCAGTGCTGGAAGCACTAAGGAGTCTATGCCAAGAAATGTGGAAGACAACTACCTGGCCAACTGGCTGGAAGAGATTCATATTTCTACCCATTCTGAAGACGTGACCCCATTGAATGTGGACATTATGGAACAGGATCATTGATACTGCATGCAAATAAAATTTTGCTGTAGATAGTGCAAAAATGGTTGTAGGAGTGCATTGGCAGGGATCTCCTGGAAATTCAAGCCAAATTCAGAAGAAAGTGTGGAATAAGGGATATCATTGCTAATGTAAGATGGATCTTGACTGAAAGCAGAGAATACCAGAAACATGTTCCCTTATGTTTTATTGACTTTGCAATGGCATTTGAAAGTGTGGGTCATAAAAATGATAGCTAAAATTGAGGAGAATGGGAATTCTGGAATGCTTTCATTGTGCTTGTGTTAGTCTAGATACAATAGAGAAACAAATCCACAGAAATTCATATGTAAAAGAGAGAGTTTTATATAAAGGGTAAGTGCACATCAAAAAAAATCCCAACCTAGTTCTGCCCAAGCCCCCAAATCCAACATTAGCCCATATGTCCAACACCAACCCACAAAGACCTCCTCCATCTCACAAAAGGCACGCAATAATGCTGACTGCAGGAGAAAAGCCGAATCAATGAGTGTGTAAGCATCTCAGTGCTGGCAGGGGTCTCCACATGGCTGCTCCAGCACCCAGGGCTGCATAGGGGTAGGTCCATGTGGCTTCTCCTTGGGGATGTCTTGCAGGAAGTCAGCCTTGCCAGCTGAAGCAGGGAACAGGCTAAGGCAGCTGTATCCTGGTCCGACCATCACAAAGCAAGAGACCTGAAAACTAGAAAGGCGAGGTTCACCGAGCCATTTATCCCTCCGCCCTTCAATTAACCCCACATGTGTTTATCGGCCAGGTTGGCACAATAAACTTTAACTACCTCAGTGCTCATGCAGAACCTATATATGCATTGTGGGATCCAGCCCACATCCAGGACCCAAGGGATGGTTGTATAATCGAAAGGAAGAAATTAAGAAGCTGGCAAAAATTTGGGGGTGTTCCTCTCCTCCCTGGTAATCAGGAACCAGGTTCAGAGAGTGAGAGAATGTATTCTTATACCAATTTATATAGTCTCAGGACATGCAAGCCGCTTTAATTGCAGGTAAGCACATATGTAACAAAGTAGGATGCACCCTAACCCTGAAGTGTTCTGAGTTCATTGGAGGAGTGACCTAGCACCAGTGCTGGGGCCAGGGAAGGGGGATTTACTGTCCCTGCGCCGGGAGAGCAATAGCAACATGTCTGCTCCTATAGATAAAGCTGCTGGCCGGATAGCAATCAGCCATGTGCTTGTGAGAGGTAACTTTAAGGTAACACTGTTATGGGAGGATATTATGGGGATTAATCTTAATTATGAGAATATGATTGGGACTCATCTCTAACTCACAAGTGTGGAGGCCTCCCTCCCCCAAGAACCCTGGCCTCCCAGGCTTCTTAAATATGAGAGTAGAGAATTCATCATCCGTATACACTCTCTTCCCGATCCTCAGTTTCCCACAATTGATGGATAGACACATGACATGGATCATTCCCTCTCACTGCTGTCAAGCCCATTTCAACACGTTGAGACATTATAGAACAGGGAACTGCCCATGGAGGGTTCCAAGGCTGTAAATCTTTAACAGGAGCAGAAAGCCTCATGTTTCTCCTGAGGAGTGGCTGGTAGCTTTGAACTGTTGGCCTTGCCATTAGCAGCCCAACGCATCACACGGACAGGGCTCCAGATGACACAGGAATAAAACAAATATGGTAAAATGTTAGCAATAGTCTTTGTGGTGGACAGATGGATATTCACCAGAAAAGTTTTTGAAGCTGTAAGTTGGAAAGTATTCAAAATCAAATGCTGTGAAAAAACGATGTGGGTCTGTAGGAAATCTCAGACAGTGGTCAGTGATGGAACAATATGGGAACAGGTGATACAGGAAAGGCAATCAGAAGTCTGACTGTGAAGGACCTTTTATGCCGTGCTAAAGCTATATTGTTCGCTTCTTTTTCTTTCTATTCGCATTGCTACTGTCTCCGTCACACTCTCATTAACCTTCATCAGGGCTTTTGCAATATATTTATTTAGTCAGATTAGACTGAAGTGAATCAGATAGGAAGAATGCACTTACATTTGACCTAAGTGTACATACGCTTTCTTGCCTTAACCCCAGGCAACTATTGCGTTTTTCTGCATAGAATAGAAATTGCTGTTTGAGTTTGTTCCTAATTCTGAATGGTTTGAAAATTGTATTATTATTTCTAGCCCTGAGGGCATTACTTTGGGTTCTGCCCCCACCCCCAAATACTCAAAGAGCAGACCTCATCAGTTAGTTTTAGAAACTGACAGTGAGAAAGGAACTTTCTTTATTTTCCTCAGAGAGCTGAGCAAATGTTAACTATGGAGTGTGGTGAACGCAGAGCTTCTCTCTTCATGACAAAAGCCTCTCCTTCCCCAAACCTTGGGAGTCAAAAGCCCTTCATTGTGTCAAACACAACGATCATTGCTTGAAAGTCGTGCCTTGTTATCTGGAAAGACATGCATTTGCTAGATTCTGTGGATTTCCCCCTCCAGGTTTCTTTTCACACTTGATAATGAGGTTACTATTTCCAAAGGTGTAATCGTAGATGATGTCATGGGTTTGGGCACATTAAGTGTTTACCATCTAAGGAGATAAAGCAACAGGGACTGGGTGAGCCATGTATTTCCCAAGAGCGTTTACAATGTAAACTCACCTTCACAAGGAGCTTTGGAGAAAATCATTCTTAAAGCACAGTGTTAGTCATACGCCAGACCATCTCTCCCTCTGCAGCAAAGTTGGTTTCTTTCTTTCTTTCTTACACAGCCTGTTTCCATTTGGATAATTTTAAGAATATGGTTATCTCTCAGGAGTTTAAATCCTCTAAACCTAGTGAGTAAGACATCTGCCTCCTAAAAACCCTGTCTTGTGTTTGCCAGCCTTGGTATTTCCGGGGTTTTGTCCGGAGCGTGGCATAAAAGGTAGAGACAATAAACATTATCGGAATAGATGAATGAATGAACAATAACAATGATTCCTGAACATGAGATAATGCAACTAATGGTCATGTCGTTCAATATTAAATTAAGCAAGATATAGCCCCCTCTGGGCACTATGACATAATATTCAACAAATAATAGACATTCACACATATATCAAATTCACCGCTCCATAAGTAATGGGACACACATTTTATTTTGGTTATGAGATCATTGTTGCAAATATTAATTGTTTTGTACTAGCTTTGCTGGGGAAAGAAAAGCATGTACACCTAGTTACTATACTCAATACTTATATTAATAGACTTTCTAGTAACAGGTATTTGGTCAATGCAAAATCTCTATTGACAAATGTTTCTGTGCCTGGTATATAGTGACTGTGATCATTGACAAAAAATGACTGAAAGCTATAATCGGGCCCCAGACAATCGCTGGAGATTTTTGAGTTTTGTATCCGGGAATTCCCCTCACTACTTACCCTCTTTCCCACCTCACCCCACAGCCCTCACTCCTTGGCACAGACACACTTTGCCTCATCCAGAACAATTTCCTCAACTGTTCTCTCCTCGTAGGATCCCAGTTTTGTTTCAATTTTCACCCATCCAAAATTCCAGAGGCTGAATTGGTAGAAGAGTCTTGGAGGCCCCACACCCTTGAGCACTGAGAGATTTAGGCTTCTACTTCTGACACAGTTCCATTCAATCAGACGTAAGGGGCAGTCTGTACCTGTCGTACTAGGATGGCCTTAGCCATCCCAGAGGACATACAGGGAATGCAAGGTCACTTGTCTCTGGAAATCGTTGTGCCCTCTTTGGAGCTGACATCTGGAATTGATGCCTTTAGGCAGAAGATCTCTTCACAACTGAACCAAGAAGTAACATCATAATAAATGGCGAAATGGTTGAAGTTGTCTGGGATTTTGTTTCCTTTGGATTCACAATCAATGCTTGTGGAAACCTTGTATTAAGCAAATCTGCTACACAAGACCTCTTTAGAATATTGAAAAACAACGATGTTACGTTAAGGACTAAGGCATGCCTAACCCAAGCCATGATATTTCCCATTGCCTAATATGCTGTGAAAGTTGGATATTAAATAAGGAAGACTGAAGAAGAATTGATGCATTTGATTGTGGTGCTGGAGAAGTAGATTGAAAGTACCATGGACTGCCAAAAGGTCAAATCAATCTGTCTTGGAAGAATTATGGCCAGAATGCTCCTTAGAGACAAGGATGACAAAACTTTGTCTCACATACTGCATTAGTCTGGGTACTTTGGAGAAATAAATCCACAGAAACTCATGTATAAGAGAGAGTTCTATGTAAAGGGTAAGTGTGCATCACGAAAACATCCTAACCCAGTGCTACCCAAGCCCACAAGTCCAACACTAACCCATTAACCCATATGTCCAACACCAATCCACAAAGTCCTCCTCCATCTCACAAAACACACACTATGATACTGACTACAGGAGGAAAGCTGAGTCAGTGAACATGTAAGCATCTCAGTGCTGGCAGGGGTCTCCACACAGCGGCTCCAGCACCCAGGGCTGCATCGGGGTAGGTCCATGAGGCTTCTCCTCAGGGATGTCTTGCAGGAAGTGAACCCTGCCAGCTGAAGCAGGGAACTGCTAAGGCAGCTGCACCCTGGTCCGTCTATCACAAAGCAAGAGACCTGAACTTGAAAGGTGAGGCTCACTGAGCCATTTATCCCTCTGCCCTTCAATTAACCCCACATGTGTTTATAGGCCAGGTTGGCATAATAAACTAACTCACATACTTTGGACATGTTTTCAGGAGAGCCCAGTTCCTGGAGAAGGACATCATGGTTGGTAAAGTAGAAGGGCAGCAAAAGAGAGGCCTCAACAGGATAAACTTATCTAGTCGTTGCAACAATGGGCTCAACTCAATGGCACCTAACCACCACCACCACCACCACAACAAGGCTGATGAACAAGCCAACACAGGCCCAAAGTTAGCAGGAAGTGTAACTGTAACCCTATGTGTTTGTAGACTGTTTTACCTTTGTTTTTTGGTCATCATAATCTAAAATTTCTGTTATTTGCTGCTGAAAGCATCATAACTTTCTTCTGAGTGCTGCATGTTCTCATATGTTCCCTTTGATAGGCAGACAACCCTCACTAGGGGCCATCAAAACTACCCTATTGTGCTTTGGTCTCCCAGCATCACTTCATTTAGTTCCCTGATCATCAACATTTCCATGATCTCACTACCTCTAATTTCAGCTAGGCTGTAAGAGAAAATCTCTCTGATGCTAATTTGTACCAAGGTTTTTCCAGTAGAAACTCAATCCGGTTGGTATTAAGGTGAGAATGGCTGAAAACCCTTTTGAATAGTCTATATTTTCAATGCAGAAATTGTTAATTAAAATAAAAGTCTAGTTCAAGCCTAGATTCAAATGTGATCTAAAATTTATTTTCCAAAATAAAGAAAATTTCAAGAGAAATATCTGAAATAAGTTGTCACACTGTTTTTACTGAAGCTGGACTAAATTGTGTCAACATAGGAGAGTGGGATGGGGAGAGAGAGGGAAAAAAGAGGAGCTGATACCAAGGGCTCAAATAAAAAGTAAATGTTTAGAAAATGATGATGGCAACATATGTACAAATGTGATTGATACAATTGATGTATGGAATGTTATAAGTGCTGTAAGAGCCCCCAATAAAATGATTTTTTAAAAGATAAAACAAAAAAATTTTAACTGTATCAACATAATCATGTTACATGGATTTTGTCAATTCTCAATTTTGAGAAGCCAGTTGCCTATGAATGACAGACATGGATGAGAGCATTACTAAGCAGAATGTTTGACTACCATTCTCAACCAAGTCAAACACGAGAATTGACTGTGGTGTGCTTCATTAGCCTAAAACATTTCCCAAACATTTTTATTATGGTAGAAAGGACCAATAATTTCCATAAACCAAAAAAATACCGAAGTATCTTTGTTATATACCTCACTCTAAAAACGTATTGAAAAGAGTAAAGCTTGTTTTATGATCTGTGATTATTTACTTTCTACAAGGCTCATAAACTTAAAAGATTTCATTCCACTGATGGCTGGCTAGCACTGCAGAACTGGGATGGGCTCGCAAACCTAATCGGCGCCACTTAACAGGACGGTGGTTAATGTGCTGTCTGAGGGAGGAGAGCACGTGATGGAGGAACCATTACACATCTTCACAACGAAGGTTGTTTTGTTTGTTTTTTCAAATCCGATTCTTTGGGGGGTATTTTGAAAACCTCAGGTCAAATGACCGAGAAGCGAAGAGAGGCTTTTATGAATGTTGATATGAAAGAAGCTATTTTAAAAGTTAAGATAAAGAAAGAAAGAAGAAGAAGCTGATCCTTACTGCATGGCACATTCCAGGCACAGCCTATACGTGGAGGGAAATGGGAAGATAGTTTTCTGAGACTCAAAAACCATAACTTTATTATCCCATCCAGCAGAAAACCAAGAAACCAAATCTATCAAGTCTGTTCCGACTTGAATCAACCACATAGGTCAAAGTAGCACTTCCTCTTAGGGTTTCCAAGGTGGTGATCTTTACCTCTTTCTCCCATACAGCAACTGGTGGGTCTGGACGACCTACCTTTGGGTGAGTGGCTGGCAACCTAAGCACCATGTCACCAGAGACACCTCAAAAAAAAAGAAAAGAAAAGAAAAAAGAATACGATGCGTTGTGCCCTCATTCCTGGCTCAGTAAACTAAGACCAAAAAAGCTCAATCGTTTTCTACTCTAGCAGCAGGTATGGGCAACTGCACCAAATGGCTTCCTTTTCCTTTTTCTACTTGTTTATGGTTCATAGAAATAAAAATAATAGGAAGAAAGATAAAGCTACATTTCATGGAGCACTAACTATAAGGCCAGACACTATTCAGATACAAAGAAGCTGGACCAAAAATGACAAAGCAATAGGACAGAGTACTCTGAGAACCCAGAGGAGAAAGCAGTTAGCTGCCTATAGTAGCCAGTATATCGCCATAGAAGTACACCAACCCCAATCAATACCTAATGCCTACGATGTGCCAATAGGAAGCATTTGGAAATCAAGAAAGCAATGGGAAATTGTATACAAACATGGGAGGGGTGGGTGGAAAGAACGTCCAAAAGGTCCAATGTGATTGCAGCATAAAGTATCTCTGAACTGATTACAGGGAGCCCTGATGTTGCTGTCGGGTAAGTGCTGATCTCCTAACCCCAAGGTCAGCAGCAGTTCAAAACCAGAAGCCATTCTTTGGAAGAAAGATGAGGCTGTCTGCTCCTGTAAAGATGTATAGCCTCCACAATCCTATGTACGGCCACTGTGAATCAGAATCTAGTCAATAGCAGTGGGCTTGGGGGTTTCAAGTACATAAAGGATGTGCAAACGGCATGGGGGATAAGAAAGGAAACCATTCTGCTGTGGAATGAATCGTCGGGATTTCTTGAAGGGGTAAGAGCACGTTTGGATCTTGTGTTTTGGAAAGTGTTTCCTGGGAAGATCGGATCTGAAGCAGAAACACCAGCTCTACGGAGTTGTTTTAGGAGAGTGGAGACTTTGCGAATGAAACCCATTTCCAGTGAGAGGGGAGGAAATATATCGAATCTAGGGTTTGGGAAAGGTAAAGTAAAACCAGGAGGAGCAGCTGACTGATTAGCTGTGGAGGGAGGGAGGAATGGAGAGATTGGGGAGTATTTGTAGGTGTACAGTATAAAACTTCAAGGAGCCAAGTGACTAATTTCTTCCACGTGAACTCCTAACCCATGCAATTAGTAAACTACCAAAGAGGAGATGGCTTCATGAAAGCTGTCATTAGCGATAATAAATAAAGGTCTGTGGCCTCATACAGAAAAAAACTGAAGATCCCCTACTATGCTCACAAAGTGAACGTTGCCAAACGAAATGCCTCTGAAATTCTGCAGACACACTGCTTCTTGTTACTATCAATCTGATGAATGTGATCAATCATAGTAAGTGGTAATTATATAAAATAAATATCAACTATAGCCAGAAGAATGTACATATAATTCTTATAATTAATGTCTAAGCATCATAATTTAAATTATGCTTCTAAGTTTCCAATTAGAAATTTCCTTCTTGGTTTTGAAGTCTTAACTTGAGTTTCCTGATGAAATCTTCACGTGTTTTGCGCCAAAGTTGTATCAATGAGCATTCCTAATCATAATTTTTTTAGAGAAAAGGAAATAGCTAAGTCATCTGTTTTCACTTTTGATGCTGAGTTGGTCTAGACAGGACAAATTTATTTTACCAGAGCTTTGGCAGGTAGCCATTTTATCCTTAGAAATGTGATTTTTTTTTTTAAACTAAAGATATGCTCCTTGAATGTTGTCATTGTTACAAAAGGCATTTGCTTCTGTGTAGGTGTTATCAGTTGTTACTGTTAGAACTCGCCGTACTGTAAACATGACATATTGCAATTCACGTTTCTTTTCGACTGCTAATTTGAGCAATGATAGGCTTTAATATAGGCAGAGCCAAAAGAACTATGTTATTTGACAATGAAAAAAAATTTTTTACAGTACCAGAAACAAACAAATCTGTCTTGGAAGAGGTACAGTCAGAATGCTCCTCAGAAGTGAGAATGACGAGGCTTTATCTCACGCAGTTTGGACATGTTATCAGGAGGGCCCAGTCCGGGGAGGAGGACCTCATGTTTGGGTCAGCAAAGGGAGGGGGGCCCTCATTGAGATGGATTGACATCGTGGCTGCAACAATTAGCTCCAAACCTAACGGTGTATGAGGATAGTGCCTGACCAGGTAGTGTATCATCACAACGGACGGACACCATGTCACTCAAAACAGCATGAGAAACGTACACTGAAGTGCACACAAACCTACCACCACACAGAGCAGTAGGGATAGCTCCCCGAAAGGTGACAACCGCCCGTGTCCACCAGATCGTGAGTCTCTCTTAGACTCCTTTTGGCTATCGTGCCTACTTGACCTCTACGCTAACCGTCAGCCTGACTTTGTAGGGCTCTCATTGCTTCTCTTTACTTTCGCCATTTCTGTGAGTACTCATCCTGGCGTGCATTCTTGAGCACAATCACTGTGGGGTGTTGCTTGTTGAACTTCATGTTACCAAGCTGAATTGTGCTGTGTGGCTTCTTTTGTGTTTGGTACTTTCATTCAACAGGTTTTTTGAGATCCGTCCATGTTGTCTCCAGCTGCACCACTTTCCATTTTCCTGGCTAGGGAGAGATTTCATGGACTGCATATCCCAGAAGTGACTGATCCATTCTACTGCCGATGGGAATTTGGACTGGCTAACAAGTTTTGGTTAATATTAAAACCAAACACCAAATGCACTGCCATCTAGTCAGTTCCAACCCATAGTGACCAGGGAAGGGCAGGGCAGAACTGCCCCTGTGGGGTTCCGAGGCTGTACCTCTCTTTACAGGAATAGAAAGCCCCCTCTTTCTTCTGTGGAATGCCTGGTGGTTTCGAACTTCTGACCTTGAGGGTCATGTAGCAGCCCAACATGTGCCCCCTATGCCAGAAGGGCAGAATATTTCTACAACCGTTCTGATACATGTGTCCTGGAGTCCACATGTGCACCACGTACACTGACTTGGCAGTGGACTTGCTGAACCTCAGAGGGTGTTTTCATTTGTTTGTACCTGTTTGCACCGTGTCAGTGGAATAGGAGAGCTCTTGATGTTCTGGGTTTTCATCAGAATATCACCATTCTAGCTTACGGAGCCCTGGTGGCAGAGTGGTTACAGTGCTCAGCTGCTAACCCAAAGGTTGGTGGTTTGAACCTACCATCGCTCTGCTTCCATAAAGATGACAGCTTTACAAACACTGCGGCTTAGTTCCACTCCATGCTTTAAGGTGATGAGTTTCACAGCACACGCAACAAGGATCGGCTTCCTGGTCGGTGTGTAACTTTACTTTACGTTTCTTTGATTACTACCAACAGGGGCAACCGTTTTGCATGTGGTGTGTTGGCCAGTTGAATATATCTATTTTTATGAAGTCCCCATTAAAATCTCTTGTCAAATTTCTATTTTTATTTGATTAAGGTTTTTTCCTCCTTACTGATTTGTAGAAATTCTCTCTATATTGTGGATATTTCATCTTATATCATTTAGTTGGCTAGAATTTTTTCCATAGCCTATAGTTTGTCTTTTCATTTCATTCACGGTACCTTCTGAGAGTAATTGCAGTTTTCCATTTTAATATAGGTCAATTTATGGCTAGTGTGTGTTTGTTTCTTGGACAAACACTTGTTACTTGCTCCCAAGACAGATAGTTATGTTCTTTTTATAGACAGAGAAAAGAGGCCGTGGACAGAGGGAGTGGTTTGCGAAACTTGAATGCAGGTATTCAGACACGGAAGTCTGCCTTATTGATACTGTACCAAGTCAGGATATTGACAATATTAAGAATCCAGTCCTTTGATCTGCAGAGGCACCTCTTTCCAGTTATGCCAGCAGCCACCTCCTTCTCTGGTCCTCAGCCTCCCAGCCATGTTATTCCTTGGCCTCTGTCTTGCTCGGGCAAGTGTTCAAATACTCCTTTTGTACTACGTCTCTCAAAAACTCCCACTACCATCCAGTGGAGGCTGACTCATAATGACCCTATAAGATAGGGTAGAACTGCCTCTGTGAGTTCCCAAGACTACATTTAAAAAAAATTATTTTATTGGGGGTTCGTACAACTCTCATCACAATCCATCCATCCATCCATTGTGTGTCAGCACATTTGTACATCTGTTGCCCTCATGGTTCTCAAAACATGTGCTTTCCACTTGAGCCTTTGGCATCAGCGCCTCATTTTTCCCCTCCTTCCCCGCCCCCCTCCCTCACAAACCTTTGATAATTTATAAATTATCATTATTTTGTCATATCTTACACTGTCCGATATCTCCCTTCACCCACTTTTCTGTTGTCCATCCCCCAGGGAGGGGGTTATATGTAGATCCTTGTGATTGGTTCCCCCTTTCTACCCCACCTTCCCTTTACCCTCCCTGTATCGCCACTCACACACTGGTCCTGAAGGGATCATCTGCCCTGGATTCCCTGTGTTTCCAGTTCCTATCTGTACCAGTGTACATGCTCTGGTCTAGCCGGATTTGTAACATAGAATTGGGATCATGATAGTGGGAGGAAGGAAGCATTAAAGAACTAGAGGAAAGTTGTATGTTTCATTGTTGCTACACTGCGCCCTGACTGGCTCCGCTTATCTGCATGACCCTTCTGTCAGGGGATATGCAAGTGCCTACAGATGGGCTTTGGGTCTCCACTCCACACTCCCCTTCATTCACAATGATATGATTTTTTTTTTTGTTCTTTGATGCCTGATACCTGATCCCTTCGACACCTTATGATCACACAGGCTGGTGTGCTTCTTCCATGTGGGCTTTGTTGCTTCTCAGCTAGATGGCTGCTTGTTTATCTTTAAGCCTTTAAGACCCCAGACACTATAACTTTTGATAGCCGGGCACCATCAGTTTTCTTCACATTTGCTATGTACCCGCTTTGCCCAAGACTAAATTTTTACAGGAGTAGAAAACCTTGTTTTTCTCTCACAGAGCAGCTGGTGGTTTTGAACTGCTGACCTTGTTATTACCAGCCCAACACATAACCACTACACCACCAGGGCCTCAAAGCATTGTTTATATTGTGTGGTAAAGTTAAATTATTTACTTATGTCTTTTATATCCATTTTGTAACTTCCACCAAATGATGATGTGTGGTACCATACAAATAGGTTGTGTGAAACACTCATAGGAGGGTGTGATAGTTTTTTGTGTGGCAACATGGCTCCCATAGGAATATGTGGACAGAATTTAGCCTGTGAATCACATCGCGCAGCTTGATTGGAGGGAGACTGAGATGGCTTTCTGTAGACAGACCCCCCCCCCTCACCTTCCTGTGACAAGACACATTGAGCCATGCTGAGACCTGTGAGAGCCCTGGAGATGCTTCCACCACCACTGGATCCACAAGACTTTATACCCACTGGCCTATGATCTTCCTGCATTTTGCATCATTTCGTGTGCTGTTGTGAGTCTGAAGAAGGATTTATGGACTAGTTGAACTTATAGGCTAATATTGGACATATGGACTCGATCTGAACTGAGCTGGGATATTTCTTAGTATACAATTACCCTTGGATATAAAGCTCTTTCTTATACATATCTGAGTGTCCCTAGATTTGTTTCTCTAGTCAGTAACAGAGAGAGATTGGTCAGCTTTGTCATTTTTCTGGGTCTAGGAGTAAGCCATCTCAGAAGCAGAGGGAGAAATCCCAAGACCACGAGGAAAGATGCGTCACCAGTGGGACACATGCAAGATCCCTGTCTGAAGTGGTGGAGGCAGCAGAGCCACCATGAGGCAGCTCGGTGGGTGGGCCTCCCAGCCCACAGAACACAGCAGAGGCCAAGGGATCACAAGGTTGAGAGACTGAAGGCCAAAGAGACATACCTGCCAGTATGGCTAAGAAGAGGCACTGCAGAACAAAGAGCTCTGTTCTTAACATTTTGTCACCTGGTAGCTTCCCTAATAAACCTTCACAATCATAAGTATTGTCTGTGAGTTCAGTGTGGCCATTGCGACACACTAGCAAACCCAGCAGCGACGAAGAATGCCTTGGGAGCAATAGGTAGTGTCAGAATAAAGAAATATGGATGGTGGAGGCAAGTCTGACCTCAGGCTCCCAAATCAGCCTTGGGCTTGGTACAGAATCAGACTGTCCTTATCAGACTGTCCCTTTCCCTCTTGAAGCCAGAGTCAGTCAGATGTGACCTCCATGCTATTTCTTCAACTGTTTTAATTTCCTACTTAAGATTATGTGATGTGTGTTGTTCCACAGTGTAATTGATTAAAAACTTTGTCCAAATCTAAGTACATTATCAGTTAGCAAATGCAAGAAATACACGAGGGAACCTGTAATGTAATGTTACTTTCCCTAATTAAAATAAATCTAGAGTTCATGTAGGTAGAAGGACCGTGTACCACCAACTTTCCCATATTTCCCCTCTCTCATAATGGCCTATCGGCTACTGTTTAATGGTCCGTTCTTTCCTGTTGGTCTGTGAAGGCACCTTTGGTTCTTGAGAAATTGAATAAGGACTTTCAAATAACAACTGTAGTCTTTTTATTCCCTAATCTCAAAAGTGACATACCATCCCTTTCTGTCATCTGCTGTAGGCCACATGCCCAACCTTCACACAGTCCAGGAGGGGACCACACAAAGATGTTAATACCAGGAAGTGAAGGTCATTGGAAACTGTCTTTGAGCCTTTGTGCCACGTGCCATCTACTGACCTGTCCTATAGCCTTCTTGGAAACTTGTATGCTTTCTAGGATAACTCTCCTCTCTCCTCTCCCCATTAATAAGCTGCTTTTCCTAACCCGCAAAGAGTGACAGCAGCCCTTCTACTGAATCTCGTGTTATAGTAAACGTTTCTAAGGCTCTATTAGTAATGCTCTACATTGAGCATTAAGTGGAAACTTACTCAGAGTCTCAGAGTTGCCTCAAGTGGGTACAAAAATGGTTGGTTGTGTCTGTGCAACTTCACTGATCTATGAAAACCATTTGTTCACCTAAAACACTCCAACCAAATTCCAGTTCATAGTGACCCTACAGGACAGGCTAGAACTGCCTCTTTGGGTTTCTGAGACTTTAAATCTTTACAGGAGTAAACAACCTCATCTTTCTCCTACAGAGCAGCTCATAGGTTTGAACCACTGACACTATGCCTAGCAGCTCAACATGTAGTTTATTACGCCACCAGAGCTCCTTGTCCACAGCACAGCAAGGCCAAATGACTCCAAGCCTAACTGCAAGGTAAAATGATGTTACTTCATGTAGTAATTGGGTTTAAGATGCACATACAGAGGGAGGAGCCTTGGTGACATAGTGGTGATACATTGGGTTGCGGTCCACAAGACCAGCAGATTGAAACCACAAGCTACTCCATTTCTACTCTGCTAAAACTTAGTCTTGGCTTAAATCCAGTGTTCTGGGATGTGAATGCAGCAACAGGCATGGAGCGGGGAGCCAGTAGAGGGGCCTGAGGGCTCGGCCCCCATACCAACTATGTGGACAACTGCCCCTCCCCCTTGAGGAATTTACTTTAGAGGACTACACTGAAGCTGCAGCTAGGGGAGAGGGACTTGTCTGATCAGAGAGCACAGGAGCAAATGAAGGGGGAGGAAGAGAGAGTGGAGCACATCCTGGCCCACCAAGCCTTGAGGGCGATATTCCCGCTCCGAACAGCCAATGCACAGAGCGGATCATATGGCTGGCCCCACTATGAGACATGATGTCCCTCGCCGACCCATGGCCCTGCGGGAGACAAAACTGGAGACTCAGTGTCGGGATTGGCCCGGACGGACCCTGCGACACCCAGGCAAAACACTAAAGGCGTGTCAGAGCAACAGGGGGAGCAGAGCAGGGAGCTCCCGAGGGAGTGCAAAGGATAGACTCTGGGGCCAGAGCGTGGCACCACCATCGAACTTGACTGGAGGACATGCCTAGAGGTAAAAAATCAGACCTTGATCTATTTACAGATTTTTCTTTCTTTTTTTAAGTTTAAAATTTTTTTCTTTAAATTAATTTATTCTTTTATGGGTCATTGGTGTTCTTTTTGTTGTCATTGTTGTGTTCTCTTTTGTTGCTCTGTCTTGCTATGCCTTGTCTTTTGGTGCATATTATTATCTCTGCAGATCTATCTAGATAAGATAGGCGGGATGAGCAGTCTGAAGCAGAAAACAACAGGACCGATTAGTCCAGGGGGACATGGGAGATGGGGAGGCAGGGGTAAGGAGGTGTTGTTGACCAACCCAGGGACAAGGGAGCAACAAGCGATCCAAAATCAGTGGCAAGGAGGGTGTGAGAGGCCTGGTAGGGATTCAGCAAGGGAAATGTATCCGAGAGAAATTACTGAAACCCAAATGAAGGCTGAGCATGATAGTGGGACAAGAGGAAAGTAAAAGGAAATAGAGGAAAGAAATAGGAAACAAAGGGTATTTATAGAGGTCTAAATACAGGCATGTACATATGTAACTATATTTATATAGGATGGTGGGGAAATAGATCTATGTGCATATATTTATAGGTTTAGTATTAAGGCAGCAGATGGACATTGGACCTCCACTCAAGTACTCACTCAATGCAAGAACACTTTGCTCTATTAAATTGGCATTCCATGATGCACACCTTCCCGACACGATTGCTGAAAACAAATGTGTGCATAAGCAAATGTGGTGAAGAAAGCTGATGGTGCCCAGCTATCAAAAGATATAGCATCTGGGGTCTTAAAGGCTTGCAGGTAAACAAGCAGCCACCTAGCTCAGAAGCATCAAAGCCCACATGGAAGAAGCACACCAGCCTGTGTGACCACGAGGTGCAGAAGGGACCAGGTATCAGACATCAAAGAACAAAACATCATACCAGTGGGTGCCCACCTTCCCGATATGATCACTGAAGACTAATGTGTGCATGGGCAAATGTGGTGAAGAAAGCCGATGGTGACTGGTTATCAAAAGATATAGCATCTGGGGTCTTAAAGGCTTGAAGATAAACAAGTGGCCATCTAGCTCAGAGGCAACAAAGCCCACATGGAAGAAGCACAGTAGCCTTTGTGATCGCGAGGTGTCGAAGGGATCAGGTATTAGGCATAAAAGAACAAAAATCATATCATTATGAAGGATATGCTGCTTTTCCTAACCAGCAAAGAGTGACAGCAGCCCTTCTACTGAATCTAGTGTTGTAGGCAACTGGATACCTCCTTACTGAAGGGTCTCAGGGAGGAGATGAGCCAGTCAGGGTACAGGGTAGCAAACGATGAAACATATAACTTTCCTCTAGTTCTTAAATGCTTCCTCCCCCCACTATCATGATCCCAATTCTACCTTACAAATCTGGCTAGACCAGAGGATGTACTACCTGTCCAGGTACAGATAGTAACTGGAAACACAGGGAATCCAGGACAGATGACTCCCTCAGGACCAGTGGTGAGAGTGGCGATACCTGGAGGGTGGAGGAAAGGTGGAGTAGAAAGGGGGAACCAATTACAAGGATCTACATATAACCTCCTCCCTGGGATATGGACAACAGCAAAGTGGGTGAAGGGAGATGTCAGACAGTGTAAGATAAGACAAAATAATAATAATCTATAAATTATTAAGGGTTCATGAGGGAGAGGGGAGCGGGGAGGGAGGGGGGAAATGAGGAGCTGATATTTAGAGCTCAAGTAGAAAGCAAATGTTTTCAGAATGATGATGGCAACAAATGTACAAATGTGCTTGACACATTGGATGTATGTATGGATTGTAATAAGAATTATACGAGCCCCCAATGAAATGATTTTTAAAAATTGGTCTTGGAAGCTCACAGGGGGCAGTTCTATCCTATCCTGTAGGGTCTCTCTGAGACTTCATCAGCTCAGTGGAAGCAAGTTTGGTTTTGCGTAAAACAGAACCTTCTGAGGGTGAGCAGAGAGAGCTGGAGTAGTGCTTGCTCTCCTTTTTGGAAGACGTGTGCTGTCTGTTGTTCTCTGCCTCTGCTCTGGTGTTGTTTGTAACTCATCTCCAGCACCGGGACTCATTCCTTCTCTTTAGGACTCACAACACTGGAACTGTCAAACAAGGTGTTAATGAAAGGTTGAGCCCTAACAAAGAAAACAAACACAAAGAATGCCACGAATTTAGAAAATCCAGGTGACAACATTGTTTTGAGACTTTCATCTTGCACTCCAATAGAAAGTGCTGGTGCCTTTGGGACCAGGGTGTGGTGCCCCAACAGACTGGACTGGAAAACACTCCTAAAGGCCAACAAACGATCCTTGAACTAACTACAAGCTTTTCTTTCTTGTTGTGTTTTGTCCTTTGTCAGTGGTTTGTTTTTGTTGTATATTGTTGCTCGGTTT
>NW_022103918.1:12097436-12110524 GCF_000313985.2 Echinops telfairi
AAAAAGAAGTGCTGGTGCACTCTTCCGAAGTGCCCTCACTGCACCTATAAGGAAAAGGCTAATGCTATCCCCAGTGATGAGCCTCTGTAAGCTGTACGATCTGGGCAGAAAGAATCATTTTCCCAATTAACTAGAGGGCACCTCTTCAGGTTTTCTGCCTCTGGAATTGCCTCTTGCCTGGATGCATTAGGACATCCCTGCATGGCGACGTAAGGGGAAATGCTGCTTCCATCCCCAAAGATCCTATCCTTGTTGACCTTCACCTAATGACCATGTCTCAACAAGTACACTAACCCAATAAGTGATGCAGAATACAAGTGATGCAGAAACAAGGAAGCATTTCCATTACAAATGCAACTTCAGTTAAAGTCAGTCCATACTGAGAAGATAATCCCCAGAGTAAGTCAGAAATGGCCACAGCAAATATTTCGACCAAACAATCAAAATTCATGCCCAACGCCTTAGTTCCAACTCATAGCCAACCCTTAGGACTGAGCCGAGCAGTCTCTGTGGTTTTCTAAGACGGTAACTCTTTGTAAAGCAGAAAGCCTCATCCTTCTTCCACAGAGGGGCTGGTGCTTTCAAACTGCTGACCCCGGGTCCACAGTCCAATAGCATAGCCCAATATGCCACCAAGACTCCTTGATATGTTGACAGGTTTATTTTACTTGGATTTTCCCACTAGAATAAACATCAAATTCAAGCACAATGTCCTCTGAAAACTAAGGCTTTCAGTTACTGTCTAGTCACATGGTTTAACTCTGGTTTCATTTCATTGGTTGGCACTAAATATAAGAATGGAATTTTGAACCTTAAAAATGAGACTGAAGGTTGTACAGGATGTATCTTAATCACAAGGACCACCTTGCTGCGAAGAAAACTTTGAAAAATGTACCTTTGGCTTGCATCATACTTGCAATCGCACATATATAAAGGGGCTTCAAAAAAAATTCATGGAAAATTTGAATTAAAGGATAATAGAATTTTTCCATGAATTTTGGGAAGCCTCTTTGTGCTTTAACTAGGTCAGTGTTCTTCATACCTGGGATGGCAAGAGGCTTTCTTACCAAGGGCCTGAAGGTCTGTTCTGTGAGGAATTATAAAGTTGCATTCATAATGATTAGGAAAGAGCCTTAAAGACGGATCTGTGTAGGCGGTTCCAGGATTATGAATGAGTTCTATTCCTAGGTCTATCTTTAAGATAAGTGTGTTGTAAATGGGAACCACTGAGTGCAGCTTGTACCTAATGTTCGTTAGTAAAATGTTTGTGTGAGTATCTTTCTATGCATAAAAGACCTTAAAGAAGTATAACTTCTTTAGTACAACTTCTTTAGTATAACTTCAAGTTATACTAAAATATCTTTAACAAGACACCACAGTGCTAGTAATAATATTTTAATGCACAGTGCAAAGTAGCACACATTTGTTATAAGAATAATTGTAGCGGGGGAGGTCGGGGGGAGGGAAGGAGCTAATAATAGTGAGTATAAGAATGAAGCAAAGATCTAAAATGGATTGTGGTGACGATTACACAACTCTTTTTTAATATGTTTAAACCATCGAAACATATAATTACATGTCAATAAAACTGGGGGAAAAGAATCATTTTATGTACCTTAAAAATTTAATATCATAGGCTTGGTTCATAACTATGAATTGTATGCAAGTTTAGTGTTTGTAACTAGGAACTGCCTGCACATGATTAAGTTATGTCCACTCTAAAAGCATTTTGTAGCTTCAGGTTTCCGAAATCACCCCAGGTTCTTTGGCTATCAACATATCTAAGCCAAATCTTCAAGAAGCCCAGTTTCAATGATCTTTAGGAGAGAAATTTTAAAATAAGGGTTGTGGAGGGGGTGGGGGTGAGAGGAGAAGGGGGCTCAGTGGGTGCGGGGAGTAGGTGGGTAATAGAGAACTGATGTCAAGGAATTTGGAAAGGAGAAGAACGTTTGGAAATGGATTGTGGTAGCAATTGTACAATACTACTTGATGTGATTGAACTATGGAATGATATGATAATTTGTATTACCTCCCAATAAAATGGTTTTGGAAAAAAAATTCATTTCCTCCCTCAGGCCACAGAGGTGGACATCAATATTCTTTGTCTCATAGGAACACCCCAAAAGAAAAGTAGAAACTGAATTTTTATCATTTGCACTTTTTGAGGGATGGATTTGCATTTTAAATGAAAAGATTGAAGTCACTTGACTTCGATGAAAACATAAAAGGGTTCATTGCTACAAATATGTTGCCTTATCCAACAACATACACTACCACGAGGCCAATTGTGCTTAAAAAGGAGTTCAAGAGGACAATAGTTTCTCTTGAAGCAAAGGGTGGAGGAAAAAAAAAACCTCCTGACATGACTATAAAACACCACACCAAATATTTAAGGCATTCATGAGAACTAGTTCTGGAAGTCTCTGTAAAGAAAAGACATATTCTATTCCAGCACCCACATGAACTGCCCTCCCAACAGTCTTCAGAGTTCACATAATTGGCCTCAAGATTTTCAAAGGTTTTAGCCAAGTCTCTGAAGTAAAATATGTGCCATTTTAATGTTCTTTGCTTTTTAGTCATGCTTTGTTTTTAATACCATACTGGACTTTTAAAATCTGGCTTAGATCAGAGGTACAGATCAGAGCTGGAGACACAGGGAATCCAGAACAGATAAACTCCTCAGGACCAATATTGAGAGTTGCCATACTAGAAGGAGAAGGTGAAGGTGGGGGGAGAAAGGGGGAACTGATCACAATGATCTACCTATAACTCTCTCCCAGGGGGATGGACAACTGAAAAGTGGGTGATGGGAGACATCGGTCAGTGTAAGATATAAAATGATAATAAAATCTAAATTAGCAGGGGAGGGAGGGGAAATGAGGAACTGATACCAAGGGCTCAAGTAGAAAGAAAATTAAGTTTTGAAAATGATGATGGCAACACATGTACAAATGTGCTTGATAGGATGGATGGATGGAAGGATGGATGAATGTGATAAGAGCTGTATGATCCCCCAATACAATGAGGAAAAAAAATCTTGCTGACTTGTGTGGACACCACTTTTTCTTCTCTCTTGGGAGGAACATACTGTTTCAAGACAAAGAAGAGTTTTCAGAACTTAGGGTAAGATATATTACCCACCTTAAGTCTGATTTGTTGCTAAATTGGAGATTGTTAGGGCAGTGTGTCGCTGTGACTGAGGTGGCTTGCCTGTTGCTGTGATCTAGAAGCCATGGCACTAGTAGGTTTGATACCACCTGCAGGGGTATTCGTGGTGGTTAGGGTTTAGTGGAGTTTCCAGCCTAAGGTAGACTGAGATAAAGGCCGGGTGATGTCCTTCCAAAAATTAGCCAAGGAAACACTATGCAGGGCAATGCAGAAAGGAGCCCCCTGGGTTGGAAGAGACTATAGCAGGCACAATCATAAACATGTTGATCATGAGGAAGGCACTAGCCTGCACAATATTTTGTTCGGTTGTGCATGCGGTCATCATGAGTGGGAGCCAACTCGATAGCCACTACCACCATGATGGTGGACATGAAGGAAAACATGTCACACGCCGACAGATAGAAGACTCTATTGGTAATTAATGGTGACTCATTTCCCTTCAGGCAACCGGCTAATCCTTAAGGTATTATTAATCATTTTAAAAGACAACTTGTGAATACTGTAAGTATCTTGTATTATATAGCCCATGAAGGTTATTCAGATTAGTATGGTAGACTCCATACCCTGGCCACTTACAAACATAAGGAGAAAGTAGACATAAAAGTAAGATCTCCTATGATTTTATATTGCCATGTTCCCAAAAGAAACATGGTTTTAGATTTTTTAATGTAAAATTTGGTCTTACTTTTACCTAGAGACATAAAGTAGAATTTAAAAAGGGATTTGGGGTTTGTACTTGAGACACTAACAAGAATGCACAGCATTTTATAATTTATGACACATTTCTACATAGGGTTATTATGCTCCGGTCTGACACAAAAAGAAATTGAATCTCACAAATATTATGGTATATTTTACTGTCATATAGCTAGTAAGGGTTAGGACCAGATTCAATCTGAAAAATTTATGCTCTAATATACACTCAGTGTTCTTTTCTGTACATTAATTTAAGTGAAGGTCTACCAAGCAATCCAGAGGTCTGCAACTCGATAACTCCAATTCCTATTGGGTGATGTTCACTTGTAAGACCTTTTCACAAGTTATTTCGTAGCATTTACATAGACTAAATCGCTCATAGTCATCCCCAAGCCCGACAGGAGAGAGGAAAAGAAAGAAATATTGAAGAAACCAGATTAGAAGTAAGCATGGTGCTATTCAACACAGCAGTTCATCTCAGCTCAGGAATGTCCAGGATGTCAGTTTTCATGTGTTCCAGCTCATTTTTTGATCACTTCCACTTTTCCTAGATTCTTACTTCACACATTCCACATTCCAATTATTAGTGAAGAGCCGATCACATCATAAAAATTGACTGCTTTGAGGAGACAGCTCTTTTTCAGTCGTATTTTAAGTGTTTTCTAATCTGACAGTTCATCTTCTGGAACTATATCAGGTGGCTTATTTTTTTTTAATGAATAAGATGACCAGATTCTCTTTCCTTATCTTAGTCTGAAAGGTCCGCTGAAACATGTAAACCACATACCAGTGACATACCTTTTGGTGTAGCAGGAACACACACAAGCTACCACACCAGTGCAAACTGACAGATGAGTGATGGATAGTTTTAATTTAAGCTCCCAGAAGTAGATTCTTTATGTCAGCCCTTATTTGTTTCCAAACAGTCCTATGCTTTTAAATATGTATTTTGTATCGCAAAATACATATTTGTCAGCTATTGCAAAAGACCCACAAGAAACAAAACCCAACTGTGCAGGAAACCATGCCTTGTACAAATACAACATACTGATCAAATCAGAGAAGATGCACTGAAGCAACTTTGAAGACTGGAACAGCTGGGGCAGTGAATTGATTTAACGTGGCTCTTTGAGCCAAACTCTTTAACTCCCACAAACTGACCTTTTCCTGCATGGGTTTGGTAAGAAGGTTGGGGAAGAAAATGGTAGGATTCACCTGTGAGTAATTTAGTACCAACAGGATTCCCTGAGTGCCACCTTGCTGCATATAAAATGAGCCCTGTGAGGAGCAGGAGGAGGGATCTCATTACCAACAAGAGATTGGAGTGGAGCACAACCCCGGGACTCAAGATCGCTGCCCACTGGACTTCCTGGGTCCTAAACAGCAGAGGAGCAGCAGCAGAACCAGGAGCCAGAGCAAGGAACAGCGATGGACTTCCCAACTCACAGAGCAAGTAAAGCTGAGCGCTTTTGTACAGGAGGCTGGCTTGCAGAGTGAGGTGTCTCTTGGTATTTAACTAGGGAAGCTGGGCTTGCTGACCCATGGAAATGGATGGAGCTGAGTGTCCTCAGCTGAGCCTTACTGGACAGAGGTGCCTCTGGGCGCTTCATTCAGGGAACTGGGTTTGCTGACCCATGGAGCTTGAGCGGAATGCCTTGTGGTCGAGGTGCACAGTGGACTGGTGTACCCCTTTCAGCATTGATTAGCAGATCGGAGAGAACGTTGTAACTTCTCCTGATGAACATCCCAACTTAGAACATTTCTCATTGGCCTCACAGCTTGTAAATTTTCTTAATAAACCCTTTAAGCATGAATTTTGTCTGTGAGTTTTCAGTAGCCATTACATTAGATATTAGAATCTCAAGAAGTAACAGAGAACATTGAAACAGCACAGGAACCATGAAATATCCCAAACCCTGACATATGAAGAAACTGACAAGTATTTGTTAATGCAATAAGTGTGTTATGTCAGACACTGTAAAGGCCACAGTAGTGCGGAACCCATGACTCCTGGTTTCTGGAAACCCATGTCTCATTCAGGGACAAGGACACACCAATGCCTGTGTCTGATCTCTTAACTGTTCCTGCCATAGAATCACAGGCATGGCATTTCTTTTGTGATCCATCGAATGTTGCTAGATCATTTCTCTCTGCTCATCTTCCAATGACCAACCTCGATCCAACTCATTCCTTTCATTCCTAATTCATCTGGCTTGAAATCTAGGTCCTGACTTCTGTGATCTACCTTCATTTGAACTGGTAAACTTGGTGAGAACTATTTACCTTGATACGACCCCTGTAAAATCATTAGGCGAGAAAGCAGAATGATTAGTTAGGGGCCCAGATTTTAATGTGGGGCTGGCTAGATTCGAAGCCTAGCTCTGCTATTTAGTACTTTAAGAACTTGGACACACACTACAATGTTTTGGTGCCTCATTTTCTTACTCTCTTAAATTGAGATGATAAAAAAACCTAGCTTATAAGAACTAGGTGAAACGTTATTTCAAAAGCACTTGAACCTGTGGCTGGCACAGCTTTTATGTTATTTATATAAAAGTTACTTCTTTGTGATTTACTCTCAGGAGTACTGTTTTACTAAACTTCAGATAATATAGCTTGCACAGCAATATAGCTTGACCAGGTCCTAGAGTAGCACTAGCTGCAAAGGTAAGGAGGTGGGAAAGTATAGAATAATTAATAATTATCCAGTGTGGCTAACCTATTTAGGGGACTCAAGGGTAGTTTTAAAAGGTTGCAAAGGATCTAATTTAAGAGGAAGCTGAATATCCTGATGGGGAGTTTCTAATCTATTCTCTATATCATCTGTCATGACATGAGTATTTTAGAGCTACAGGGGGGAAAAAACATATTGTAGCAGTGGCGTGGAAGGACAGGAGGCTGGTGTCGGCAAGAAAGTTTTTCTGAAAAGTCGCAGAGATCTAGGCAAGAGGTGATAAGACATGAAGCTAAGGTGCTGACAGTATCAGTGACCCAGAGAAAGCAAATACCAAGACAGAAGAGAGTATATAGACACAAAATTAAATATAGTACTATTATTTGCTTTGCCTACTGGATGTCAAGCACTTGCAAGGTGTTCTATAACTATTGTTTTGTTTAATTCATGCAACGTCTGGGCAACATTAATTCAGATGTGGAAAATCAGAGATGGGAAACCCTTTGCCTCAGGTCACAGTTCTAGAAAGCAGCAGAACAGGAATTCAAACCAAGTTAATCTGGTTCCCAAATTTGGGTCTTGTATTGATTTTACTGGTTATGCTCATGAACGGAATGAGGAAAAGGAAGGCGCTCACTGTCTTGACAAATACTCATAGAGGCTGGATCTGTGCTCATCTGAATGAGAAATCTGCAGAAATGGAGATGATTAATTTTGCTTTGAGAGTTGCATCGTTAAACTGCTTTAGGGATGAGGAGATGTTTAACAGAAATTTGGAAATTCGGATCTTAACGTAGGGGAAGTGTTTGAAGACATACGGAAGTATATGTCGGAGCCACTCACAAGAAGTTGAATAGTTAGGCTCTCCGTACAAGAGCCTGAAAAGTGAGACTTTAAAAGGGGTCAAGAGAACCTTAGTAGCACCTCATTTAAAGAATGGGAGAGAAAGAAACGTCTGTGAGGGTAATGAGATCAAGGATTCTGCAGGAGAAGTACACCACCAACCATTTTAGCAAAACATGGGAAGTCAACAGTGTTGGATGCTGCTGGAATCAAAGAGATTAGGTAGGAAGAGAGGAAAAGCCAATGGATTTATTTTAGGGAGGCCAGTAGAGTGAACAGCCTTAGTAGAATGGGAAAAAAAACCCTTGATTTAAAAGTGAAAGTTTGATAAGTAAGGAAGAAGATGAATTGGGTCATTAAAATGGGTGGGGAAAAGAGAACATATTTATAGTGCATTCCAGCTAAAATTCTGAGTACCCCGTGTGCAGAAGGCTATGGAAAACCCCAAAAGCCCCCAAACCCGTTAGCAGAGTTTCCTTGTGGATTAAGCTTCCCCAGAATTCATTCTGACCATTAACCAGGGATCTGAACAGTCTTGTCCTCAGAGAGAGGGCCTTGGGAGTGGATCACCTTCACCAGCTTGGCCAGCGCAACGGGGGCAGTCTCCTTTAGGGGCTTACCTGGATGCGTCCTTGATGGGCACTGTCACCCTGGGGTCCCAGGGTTATGAATCATACCCTGGGTGCCTTGGTCGGAAGGTCCCCGACCCGACTTGTAAGCTCTTCTAAACGTAATATACGTGTCCCAGTCAGGGTCCCCTCCCTGGTGCTGTAGTCCCATCTGCAACTATGATCCTGGTATGCCACCAATGGAGCTTTTGTCATTGATTCTTTTGCCCTCCCATGTCCTTTTTAAGTCTGTGAATCTCAGCAAACACTTAGTTACCATTACGATCGCCTGCTAAAGGTCTCCCTCATCTGGATGATGTATCTTTGTTGTGTCATTGTTCTGTGTGGAACATAATAAATGTTCTCCTTAAATCATATTTGAGAGTTGGGGGTGGCGGTAGGGACTCTTTTGTGCCTTAAAACAATAGGTAGCGGAGAAGTCAAGTAGCAAAAACGACCGTACAAGGCCGCTGTCACCAAGTCAATGCTGACTCATAGCAGCAACCCAATAGGGTAGGGCAGCTCTGTAAAACTGAAAAGCTAAACCCACTGCCAGGGAGTGGATTCTGGCTCCCAGAGACATCATAGAGGATGGAGTCAAAGCCGTGCATCCTTCCAGGAGCAGAATGTTGCATCCGTCTCCCAAGGAGTGGTGGTGGGGTCAGACTGCTGAGTGTGCACCTAGCAGGATACCACCAGACTTCTCCAGCTGCTGCACGAAACACTCAACGCTCACGGCCACCAGTCGATTCTGTTATAGTGACCCTATAGGGCAGTGGGGTCGAACGATCCTTTCACAGGGGTCGCCTAAGACTATCGGAAGACACATATTTCTGATCATCTTAGGAACCGAGACCCTGCTCCTCCATCCGTCTGCCGGCGGGTCCACCACATGCAGATATGCCCACATATGAGTACCCGGAGTGAAGACTGTTACCCAGGCTACACCATGTTTCGAGACAGATTTTCATTTATTTGTCATTAGAAATAGATATTTCACCATATATAATGACATATTGTCTTTGCGATTCATCACTATGCTTTAATGATGTTCCATTTGTAACAACGAAAATACATCCTGCATATCAGATATTTATATGACGATTCATAACTGTAGCAAAATTACAATTATGAAATATCAATGAAAATAATGTTATGGTTGGGGGTCACCACAGCATGAGGAACTGTAATCAAGGGTCACGGCGTGAGGAAGGTTGAGAACCACCGCTCTCGGGTCATTGAAATCTCAGGGAAGGACGAGTGGTAGAAAGGAAGGCCACGGAGGAGACTGGCAGGATGAGATCAGGGATAGCCATGGGACCCTCCCTGGAGAGAACATATGGTAAATTCCCAGCCTCTTCCAAGAAGTGAGCGAGTCCTTAGCAGAGGGTGCCAGAGTGTACTCGATCTCTCTCCCCTCAGTACTGCAGATGCAAACACTGATCTGTGAATTGTAAAGTGTCAGAGGGGCAGGCACCTAAGGGGCGTAAGAAAGCTGTAAAATAATCCAAAATGTAAAGCCAAACTCACTACTAGGGCATCGATTCTGACTCCTCACGACCCTACAGGGCAGAGGTGAACTACCTCTGTGGGTTTGGCACTGTACAAAGAAGCACAGCCAGCATGCTCCTTAGAAGCAAGGATAGTGAAACCTTGTTTCCCATGCTTTGGGAATGTTATTAGGAGAGAACGGACCCTGGAAAAGGACATCATGCCCGGTAAAGTAGAGGTGCAGTGAACACAAAGGAAGACCGTGATGAGAGAGATTGACACAGTGGCTGCTACGATGGATTCAAACAGCAATTGTGAGGCGGGCAGGGGACTGGGTGATGCTTTGTTCTGTTGTCCAAAGGGCCGCTCTGGGCGGGCACTGACAACACCAACTTACAAATCTTCACAGGAGCAGAAACCCTTAGCGTTCTCCAGTGGAGAGCCTAGTGGTTGTGAACTGCTTATTGATTCACTAGCAGCTCAAGGAGTAGCCCCCTAAGCCACCAGGGTTCTTTTAAAACCCAAGACCCCCCTTTTTGTTCCTTTCTTCCCGCATTCCAGAGCATCTCATTAGAAGCATGGTGTGTCCCTTCTCTTCCTGTTATGGGCTTGTCATTTGTTGTTTTTGTAGGCATCGTGCACGAGATGCAATATGCTTCCAGCTTGTTAAAGTGTTCTCATTTTCTCCTGGCACATAAGAATACTTTTAAGTATTTCACAGGGAAAAAATAGAAAATGCCGAGAGAGAGAGAGAGAGAGAGAGAGAGAGAGAGAGAGAGAGAGAGAGAGCACAACTTTAATCAAATAATACGAATAAATAAAAATATAAAAATAACCCTTGTTTTTAAAGTGCTGAAATAATGAACCACTCAGGGGGGTTTAGAAGACTTCATTTTGGGGGAAAAAGTTGAAAGTTAAGCAATGTAGTTAAGCTTTGTCTCAGACGACCCTTGCATCTTCTCTGAATCATCTTAGAAAAGCCAGAAGCATGTTTGCACCTTTTAGGATTGTTCCTCACTCTGCATTTGCTCTGTTGCAAGATAAGCAGACACAGCCTTTGTGTAGTGCAAGTTAACAATACTATTGCTGTTGATGATAATAATAGAAACACTCCCCGTTCTCTAAAGCTGTAGGTCAGGGACTGAACTTCAGACACCGAAATTTGTAAAGAACGGGAAGAATTCCAGCCCATCCCGCGCAAAAGGCTCCTCCCTGCCTAGAGAGAGGGTTTGCATAACAAACAGTCTGAGGGTTGGTCCTTAGCTGCTCTGGTTCAACTCTTTGCTCTCTGAGGAACACAGCAAAGGGATAAATGCAGCAGCCCAATTAACTGAAACTTCTGGAGAAGAAGTGAGTGTGTGTGTGTGTGTGTGTGTGTGTGTGTAGTTAAATGACGCTTTCATGTGTGGCACATCTGTGATGTAACTGAAAGAGCAGATTTCCTTAAACACTGGCCTTTGTTGCTATACTTTCCATCTAAGGAGCTCAGCTATTTGGGGCCGACAGATCATTCCATTATGTGATAGACATAGTAACAGGCCATAACTGAGGATTCATCGCTGTGTGACCAAACCCTAAAGCATGAAAGAAACCCAAAACAAAATAAAGGACATTTATCACAAAATCATGATTGGTGAGAATATTAGTTCATCACATTCTCAAGAGGTCTACAGAAGTGGGAAAGGGACCCTGATGGAAATATGCACACTTTTGCAGACAGGAGAAGCTGACAAGACTGGGTTAGGACCTTCTAACCACCTAGGTCAGGGTTAAGACTCAGGACCACGGGGCCCTAAATTAAAACAGACAAAAACCTCACTGCCTTCTAGTTGATTCCAGCCAGAAGGATCAGGATCGAGTGATTCTGTAGGATAGAGTAGAACTGCCCCTCTGAGTCTCCGAGACTAACTCTTCACAAGAGTAGAAAGCCCAGTCTTTCTCCCTTGGAGCATGCTTGGTGGGTTTGAACCTGACCTTGGTGTTAGTAGCTGAATGCATAACTGCTATCCCTATTTCCATTTTGGACATAGCCAAGTAGGCTCCTGAGGGTGATGGCATAGTGGATATGAATTGGACTGCTGACCACCAGTTGCTTGCTCCCCAGGAGAAGGACAGGCTTTCTCTGTTCCTCTACTCCAGTTTGTTGGTCTGGTCTGGAGCCTCTTAGCAAACTCACTCTGCCTGAGGGCAAAGCTTTTTCCTTTGTCAGAGAGAACTTAATGGAAGCTGAATCTATGTGGAAACTGAAAATGGTTCAGGGCTTCACTGAACTGTGGCATTACGCAACCCTTTCGCTCAGAAGTGAGCTCTAATACAATTATCCACATAAAATTAAATAACAGATTTTTGGGCGTGTGTTTGTGTTATTCTACTCATTCTTGATTTTACCTGGGGAAGGGAATGCCAGTGGTATGGTGGTTATGAGTTGGGTCACTAACCACAAGGTCAGCAGTTCCAAACCACCAGCCACTCTGCTATGTGGGACAAAGGTGAGGATGCCTGCTCTCATAAAGATTTACAGACTCAGAAACCCAGAGGGGCATTTCCATTCGGCCTGTAGGGTCACCATGAGTTGGAATTGTCTGGAGAAGCAGTAGGATTGAGTTTGGTATATTTGTGTGTGTGTGTGTGTGTGTGTGTGTGTGTGTGGCACAGAGGCTGAAGTGCTGGGCGGCTAAGCAAAATGGTCAGTGGTTTGAACCCCCCAGCCATCTTTGGGGAAAATGTGACAGACTCCTTCTATAAAGATTCACAGCCTTGGAACCTCTATGGGTCAGTGCTTCTATGGCCTTTAGGGTCATTATGAGTTGCAACAGATTCCACAGCAATGCTATTTTTAGCTCTTTATAAGGAATCCCTGGATGGCACAAATAGTTAAAGCACTTGACCATTAGCCAAAACATTAGAGATTTGAACCTACTCAGAGGTGCCATGGGAGACACAGGTCATCCATCCGTTTCTGAAGGTCTCAGTGCTGGGAACTCTATGGAGAGGTCCTCCTGTGTACACAGGGTCACCATGAGTTGGAACCCATTGGACACCAACTATCCATTGCTTCTGTATATGCAAGTATACATCATGGGAGCCCTGGTGGTGTAGTGATTTCAGTCTCGAAAACTCATTGGGACAGTTCTACCCTGTCCTATTGGGTTGCTATAAATCGGCAATGAGCTTACTTTTGAGTTTAGGGAGTATACCTAAACATTGTACACACACACACACACACACACACACACACACACACACACACACACACCTCACCACTATAGAGTCAGTTCCTCCTCACAGTGCATCTATAGTACAGAGCAGAACTCCCTCCGTGGATTTACTGGACTGCAAGCCTTCTGTGTGAGTCTGGGGAGACTAGAGAAGCAAATCCATGGACACACATATATCTACAAGGGAGAGGTTTGTATACAAGAGGAATTGAACACTGAGAAAACATCCCAGCCCAGTCCAGTCCAAGGCCATCTGATATTAGCCCAGATGTCTGATATCAATCTACAAAGTCCTCTTTAGACTCACAAAGCACATGCACTAGCCAGTGGGTAGGAAGTCTTTGGGTCCAGTGGCGTTGTAAGCATCTCAGCGCTGGCAGGGGTCTCTCT
>NW_022103918.1:12110927-12147550 GCF_000313985.2 Echinops telfairi
GTGCACACTAGAATCTATATGCACTAGAGTCTATGTATTAGACTGTGCACACTAGAATCTATATGCACTAGAGTCTATGTATTAGACTGTGCACATTAGAATCTATATGCACTAGTGTCTATGTATTAGACTGTGCACACTAGAATATATATGCACTAGAGTCTATGTATTAGACTGTGCACACTAGAATCTGTATGCACTAGAGTCTATGTATTAGACTGTGCACACTAGAATCTACTTATTAGGTTTGAGGAACTCATCGTCATGGTCTTTGAGAAATCCTAGTTAACTGTTTAAGACCCATTGCTGCAATAGCCTCTAAACCTTAAACCAGAAACAACTCCCTAAGTCTTCTTAAAACCAAACAATAGTTTAGATTCATTAGTGAAAATAAAAACGATTGCCTTGAGCATTAAACTCTTTAAGTCTTATTGCTACGGGATCAAACGGACAAAAGCAACTGGAAACATTTGAAACTTCTGGGAAGGGTGGCTTTATGTTAATGGTGGAATAACAGCTCAGAAAGGGAAGTTGAGAATGGTCACACGACTTAAACAATGTCATCAATGTCGCTAATGCTACATGTAGGGGGGAAAACAATAACCAAAATTGGTTGCTGTGAAGTTAATTTTGACTCATCTGCATCAGAGTAGAACTGTTCTCCATAGAGTTTCTTTCTTTCTTTTAGAAATAATTTTATTGGGAGCTCCTACAGATCTTATAACAATCAATTATATCAAATACATTTGTACATATATAGCCATCATCATTTCCAAAACATTTTTTCTACTTCAACCCTTAGTATCAGCTCCTCATTTTTCCCTCCCTCCCTCACCTTTCTCCCTTATGACCCCTTGATAAATTATAAATTATTACTATTGTCATAGCTTACACTGTTTGCTGTCTCCCTTCACCCACATTTCCAATGGCTAATTTTTTCCCCCAGTAGATCACAAAGCTTTTCTTTTGAGGTGCTTCTGTGTGGATTCAAACACATAGCCTTGTGTTTAACCCTAATTTTAGAGACTCCAGATTTTGTTTAGCTGAGTTCAAACTAGAGTGCATCTTGATGAATGGTGGTTTAAACTAACAATGCAAGAGGTACTGGAACCAGTACTGCAATAGTCGTGCTCATAAGGTCAAGGACTGATCATCCAAAAATATTAATCGACAAATTATTTTTGGCACAGATTTTAATCTTTAACACCTCATTCTTTAAACTCATGAAATTCAGTTGTCAGTCTATATAATATTAGGCAGATGATAATAATATCGGAATTCGATTTAATCTTGCTTTAAAAAGAGGAATGATATGTTTTATTTTCAACATGCCTTGCAGTGTGTTATAGGTTGTAAACACTCAATAAATATTTAATGTTTGATGGATGATGCAATTTCTCTAAGTCCCAACTGCAAGTCACAGGCTTGATTTTTGTTGCTAATAACTAAGTGCAAAGGGACCGAACCACATGAGCAAAAATGACAAAGTCACAGTGCTGTCAGCAACCTCTAAGCCTGTTCCTTTTAAATAAATGCAAACAAACATTTATGGCATATGCATGCATCAGATCCATGGGAGGATTTTTGTTGTTGTTGTTCACAAGGACAATAAACAAGCTTGGCGAGAACAAGGGCTACATTTTTAGCCTGTGTTTTTCCTTCTCAGGAGCCTGAATCATTTGATGCTTCATGTTTTCAAAAAGATGTTTTCATTTCCTTTGAGATTTTTATGAGTTCTTCTCAGTTGGGAAAAACTGCAGCCTCCCATGGCACACAGGGCTTCGAAGGTGCTTGTGGATTTTGGCCCCAGGGATGTAGACGTCGATTGTGTATGTCTACGATGATTTTTCAGGGATATGTAACTTGCTTATGAAAATGTGCCTGTGGGTTGAATCTTGGCAGTCAGCATTTTAGTAATAGAATAGATTTAGAATATTTGAATATCTAAAAGAGAAACAAACAGGTGAGTTCTTTTAAAAATCTAGGTGGGTGATAAAAGACATGGGCTGTCATTGCCACCTTTTGAATGAGTTTAGCTCTACCTGAATGCTTAAAAAAAATTTTTTTTTAATTTGGCCATTTGATTGAAACAGATGAGTCTCTTTAGTAGATGGTACTGGGAAAATTGAATTTCATATTCAGAGATCATACAGGATCCTTGCCTCACACAATACACCAAAACAACTTCAAAATGGGTTAAGGACCCACCTAGATGTTCAAACTAAAATCACACTATTCTTCGAAAACAACCAGGGGCCATGCTGTCAGGACTAGGTTTCAACAATGTACCATCTAATATAACAAAAGCACAAACTGTGACAAAATAAGTAAATGGGCTTTCACAAAAATAAAAACTTTGTCCAAAAGATTCTACCAAAAAAAAACAAAAACAAAAGATTAGCTAACAACTGGGAGAATACGAGGGGTCTATACAAATGTATGGGGAAATGGCACCAAAAAAAGAAAAAGTCATGGGATTTTTCCACCAACTTATAAAGCCCCCTCATAGTTTTGAAAATCATACACCTGAAAAGGATGTAATAAACAAAATATATAAAAAACTCTGACAACTTAGCAACAAAAAGGCAAATAACACCATCATAAATTGAGCAAAGGACTTAAAACAGACATTTCACCAAAAATACATTCAAATGGTCATCAAACACATGAAAAGATGCCCAGCATCATTAGCCACCAGAGATGCAAATCAAAACCACAATCAGATACCATCATACGTCCGCTAGTATAGCTAAAGGGAGCCCCGGTTACTCATTAGGCTGTTACTGGCAAAGTCAGCCGTTCAAAACCACAAACCACTCCTTGAGCATTCTACTCCTATAAAGAGTTACAGCCTCAGAAACTCACAGGGCCAGTTCTACCCTGTCCTATAGGGTTGCTATGAGTTGGCATGTAGCCATTTTGGGAAACACTGGCAGTTTCTAACAAGTCTAAACTTAGAACTTACATATGCCCCAGAAATTTCACTCTTCAGTATTTTTCCCCCAAACATTGGAGGTCAGAGACTCAAAAAGAGTCTTGTACACCAACAATAATTGAGGACGATTCACAATAGCCAAAAGGTGGACACAATCTATATGCCTATAAATAGATAAACAAATTGTATTACAGACACACAATACAATACTACTCAGACAGCAGAGCAAATGAAACCTGATGCATGGTACAGTCTGGATGGAGCCTATGGTCATTATGCTGAGTGAAATGAGGACAAGAGGACAAATATTGCATAACCTCACTCACATAAAAAGACAGAAACCACCAAATGTACAGAGACCAAAGCTAATCGGTGGTTACCAGGAGTGGAAGAAGGGAAATCAAGGGGAGAGAGGGATGAGTGGGAAGGCAGGAGGAAAGCGCATCAATGCAACAGTGAAACACCTCTATTGACTCAGTGTATGTTCAGTTCAATGAATTATTTAATATGGCTTTTCTAGCCATAGCCTTTGTGACCCCCAACCAATGACCTTCTCTTGATGGGGAAGAGATTGATTTTATTATACGAATCAGCTGGGAGTGATTGTTAACAGGGTTTATTATGATCGCCATCCTGCTGTGTATAAAATAAGCCCTCTGAGAAGGAGGTGGAGCAATCTCATTACCAGGAATTGCCAGGAGTGGCATACATCCTCTGGACCCGAGATCCCTGCCCAGTGAAATTCTTGGATCCAAAAGGCAGCTGTGAGGTCAGAGGAGCACTAGGAAAGCCAGGAGCCTGAGCAGGGAACAGAGTGTTGGACTTCCCAACTCACAGAGCAGGTAAAGCTGAGTGCTTTTTGGCAGGTGGCTGGCTTGCAGAGTTGGGTGCCTCTGGGCACTTAATTGGAGAAGCTGGGCTTGCTGACCCATGGAAATGGAGCTGAATGCCTTTGGGCTAGAGGCTTACTGGACTGAGGTGCCTCTGGGCACTTAATTCAGGAAGTTGGGCTTGCTGCCTCACGGAAGTGGAGCTGAATGCCTTCAGGTTGAGACTCACAGCAGACTGGTATGTCCCTTTGGGTATTTTTCAGCAGACAAGAAAGAACTTTGTAACATGTCCTGATAAACAGTTCAACTGTGAGCATTTCTCACTGGTACTTGTTAATTTCCTTAAACTCTTTAATTATGAATTTTGTCTGTGAACTCTGTGTGGCCATTGCAATGGATATTAGAACCTTGAGAGGTAAAACAGAGAGCATTAATTAAAACAGCTCAATTATGTTAGTGGCTAAGTCTAGGGGAGTTAGTAAGGGCTAACAGGAGCTAGCAAGCCAACGGACCTCCTGAATAAGGGTTGTCCCATGGATAAGCCCAGGCAGCAAAGAACGGCCTTATCTTTACCTAGCTAAGACCTAAATGAGTGGTTGGTTGTAGACAATTCAAGAGAAGAAATGGGGAGAGTAATTTGTATGAGATGAAGCTTGGTTTTAAAAAGAGGGTTGTTTTTTTTTAAACTTCTCTAAGGACCTCCCCAGGACCCCGCTGGTGGTATAGAGAGTTAGATGTTGGAGTGCTAATCCGAAGGGCAGCAGTTCAAAATCACCAGTCACTGGTGGGAAATGATGAAGCTTTCTACTCTCCGAAAGAGTCCCAGTCTTTGCAACCCACAAGAGAAGCTCTGGTCTGTCCTCTGGGATTTGTATGCTTCAGAACTGCTCAGCTGGCAGTGGGAGGACCCCAAAGCCTCTGGACCAGTGGTTCTCAACCTTCCTCAGGCCGCGACCCTTTCAGACAGTTCCTCATGTGGTGGTGACCCCCCAACCATAAAATCATTTTCTTTGCTACTTCATCACTGCCATTTTGCTACTGCTATGAATCGGGCAACCCTTGTGAAATGGTCGTTTGACCCCCAAAGGGGTCGCGACCCACAGGTTGAGAACTGCTGCTCTAGATGCTAAAGCCCCAGATGGTCCTCCAAGTCACTCTGGGTGCTACAATTGTTGCAGTGTTTAATACATTGGCTAGCTTGTTATTCAGTTAATAAGTATTACCAAACCTCTTCTATGTATAATCACCATAGCTACCTTTTAGGACAGAGTAGCACTGCCCCTGTGCGTTCCTGAGCCTGTCAATGCTGCAAGGAATAGAAGTCTCATATTTCTCCCACAGAGGACTGATGGTCTCCACTATCAGTTGCAATTGACTTGGTGACTGTCAATTTGTTTTCTGGGGTTTTTTTTGCCTTTTGATGTTAATGCATAAATGTAGATTCTAAATGAAAAGAGAGACAAAAATGAACAAAATGATTCCTGACTCGAATTTTTCTAAATAACAAAAAAGATTTTTGCCTGACCTTTAGGTCATTTTCTACTAAAGATAATACTGTGATGAAATTCTTTTAGTTGAATTTCATATTTGCACATTCAGAAAAATTTCTGGGGATGCATTTTTGGAAAGAAATTTGTAAGGTGACAATTTAAGGATCTCAGAATTTATGATAAAATAATCAGGTAAATATGAACCTATCCAGATTTCCTTGCTAAATGTGCTACAGTGTGTGTAACAAATGTTCGCCTTTCTAGTAACTTTTAAGGGTACAATTCAGTGACGTTGCTAACATTCAACATGCTGTGCAACTATCAATCCATTATCTGTTTTGAAAAGTGTTTCGTTACTCAAACAGAAACTACCCTTTCAGCAATAACTTCATTCTCCCATACACCCCAGCCCCCAGCACTAAGAAACTTTTGTCTACATGCAATTGCCTATTTTAAATTATTCATCTATGTGAGACCATTCACTATGTGTCTTTATGGGTCTGACTTCACTCAGAATAATGTTTTCAAGTCTCATCCATGTTGTAGTAGATAACAGAACTTCATTTCTCTTTTTGGTTAAATAATTTCCACTGTATATATGGACCACCTTTGCTTAGCCATTCATCTGTTGATAGACACATGGAGTGTTTCTCTTTTGGTTACTCTGAAGAATGCTCCTGCAGACATTTATGTACAGCATATTAAAAAGAACAACAAAACGTTCCATAGAACCAATTCTTACTTGAAAGGACAGAATGGGGTTGGTTATACATTTTTCCTGAAGCAGAGCCATTTCTTTTTGAGGGGCATGGCTTGTAGACTTGAATTGCTAATTTTTCAGTTAGCAGCCGCTGCACCACCAAGGATACTGTGTAGTCTTGTGGTCACTGTTAGGCGCCATTGAGGCATTGTGACTCATGTACAACAGAGCAAAATGCTGCCTGACCCTGATCCATCATGACAATTGTTCTTATGTTTGAGCCCACCATCATGAGCCACCATGTCAGTCCATCTTGTTGAGGGCCTTCCTCTTTTTCACTGCCCCTTTACCAAGTCTGATGTCCTTCTGCAGAGACTGATCTCCTCTGACCACATGCCCAAAGCACGGGAGATAAAGTCTCACCGTCCTTGCCTCTAGGAGCATTCGGGCTGTACTTCTTCCAGGACAGATTTGATTGTTCTCTTGGGAGTCCTGGGTACTTTCCGCACCACGATTCAGATGCATCAATTCTCCTTCAGCCTTCTTCTTCAAAGCCCAGTGGGTTTATGTTAAGGAGGGATAATAACTCTGAAAAGGAAGGTGAGCATAGTTACACGACTTGAATAATTCAATCAATGACACGAAATCACATATTGAAATTGTGGTATATGTTGTGCTCTAGGTCCTCTCAATCAAATAAAATTTACAGGGAAAAACAAGGTTTGTGGTAAAGCCATCACAGAAAAGAGTCCAGAACATTTGAAGTGAAAAAAACGGAGGAGAAATAGCTAAACAAACTGGTCTGACTAAATTTGGCCTATAAATGCTAGAGTCCTTCTGATAAATTGCATCTCCTCCTTTAAAGCAAATAAAGCTTAAAGAAAAATCTTCAGCTAGTTTATTAAATCTGAGGGTTTTTAATAGAGGAGGAGAGAATCTATGAATTATGTGCTAAACAGACTCCTCACCTTTGCCAATTAGAAAGAGTACAGAAAAAGAATTAGTTTAAACTACAGCAAGAAGATTATAGATGCATTAGAAAAATATTTAGATGTAAGATTCCATTCTACAAATAATACATTATTTTTCTGAAAAAAATATTCAAATACATGCAGTGTGCTCCTCCTTGGTTGGAGAGCTGACTTTCAACACCCGCTGCTAGAACCCCTGGGGTGAGGGCAGAGGGAAGGGAGGGAGAGTAAGTGCCCTGCGGCTCAGCTGTATTCTAGGCAAGATTATGAACGGTCGGGTTTTCCCAAATGGTTCTTCCCACTTCCCATCCTCACAGTGAGACCCCAGGAAACAAGCTCCTCAAGATTTCCCTTTTGTCGTCCTTCTCTGAGCCACGTGGCGTTGGTTGTTGGGCTCTGTGGAGTTGTTCTGCCTGTGGGACCCTGTGCGCAACAAAACGGAACACTGCCCAGGGCTATTATGCTTGGGTCCATTTTTGCAGCCACTGTGTCAACCCATCCATCTTGTTAGGTCCTGTCTCCTTTGCTGCCCTCCACCAACCATGATGTCCTCCAGGGACTGCTCTCTCCTGACAACAGGTCCCAAGTACATAAGACTGTCTCGCCATGCTTACCTCTAAGGAGCATTCTGACTACACCTTTTCCAAGACAGAGGTGTTGGCTCTTTTTGAAGCCCATAGTACTTTCACTATGTTTTGCCAACACCGTAATCCAACTGCGTTGTACCTCTGTCTTTCTTATTCAATGGCCAACTTTCACATGCATATGAGGTGATTGAAAATACCATGGCTTGAGTCCTGCGAAACTTCGTTACCAAAGTAATGTCCTTGCCTTTCAAAAAGTTCTCGTGCAGCGGGTTTACTCGAGGCAAGGCTCATTTGCTCTCTAGGCTGCTGTTTCCATGAGCATCCATTATGGGTCCAAGCAAGATGGAACCCTTGGTAATATGGCAGTGTTGGTTGGCTCCCAGACATCTGCCAGCTTTCCTCCCTGCCTCAGGGCTTTGGTTTTCATCAGATACAATCTGCTCATCAGGACAAGAGTATTTATTTTTATTCAAATGGATATCCCTAGGCTGATATTTCCCTTGGCCAAACATCATATTTGCTTTGTAATCAGATTATCCTGAATGTCTACAACTTTACTTGAAGAAATAACAGACGTTTTGGGAACCTTGTTAGGCGGAGATTTGGAGGGAGGGATCCAAACACTCCACATTATATTCATTCAACAAATAATTATTAAGCCCCTCATGTGTTCTAGGCATTGGTCTAGGCATGCTGACAATAGAGAAAAACAAGACATGCAAGGCCCCTTTCTAATGAGATTGCATTCTTTTAGGAGTTGTTGGGATACAGTATAGCATGATATAGTGGTAGTACTACGGGAAAAGACAGCAGGGGATGGTATCAAGACTGCCTAAGCCGGGGTGGGACAAGGAAGAGGTGCTTCATTTTTTTTTTTTTAATAGTAGATTCAGAGGTCTTGGAGTCCTGTCTGAGCAGTTGACATTTTAACTGAGAAATAAGTAATATTAATGGGAGCTTTCCCAGTACATATTTGGTGGGAGAAAGTAGCATAGGCAAAACTTCAAATAAGATGCATGCCTTTTTGTACATTCAACCAACGAATATCGGTAGCCATCATGGAATCAATACTAGTCTCTCAGCTTTCCTGAAGTTTCTAGCAAACTATAGGAAACTCAGACCAAACGTAAATTTGATTTTCACTTCTGTAGACATGAATTATCTAAGACCATCAGAACAAATGCACTCTGTTCATACAGGGTCTATCACTTACTCATGAGTTCTTTAACATTCATTCGGTAAATATTTATTATGTATTTACAGTATGCCAGATGATAGAGCAAGGGAACAAACGGATACAAACCCGTATCAATATGGAGTGTGTATTCCAGTGTGAGCGAGACAATAAAGACAATGCCTCATTTCATCAAGCCTCAGAAACACATTTTTTATTTTAGATATTTCATCATCTTTGAAATTGCAGTGGGATCCATACTTCAGCTTTGGCAAGCCTTCTTCACGATAGTGAATGTTCAATAAACATGTTTACTGAATAAGTATAATGAAATCTGACTACTGTGATGGCAATGGCAGTGTCTACACAAATGTGTTAAGAAAATTTCATTCAGCAATGTAGCTCAAAAAAAAGTTTTAAGACCCAAAAGAATTAGCTTCCCATGCAAAATTCTGTATCAGGTCGGACAAGACCAATTCCAATAATGCTTCTCAATCAGAAATGACAGATCCAGAACTACACCTCAAAAGGCAAAAAATTGATTTTTCCCATATTTTAACAACAATTAGAAATTTAGTGAACCAACCTCTGGCCTTTCAATCTGATCATCTTTCTAGTTGAAATGTTGGGCTTCAATAATACAGTAAAGTCTCCACTCACACCAAACCCACTGCCAGTGAGTCCTTTCCAACTCATAGCAGCCCTGTAGGGCGGAGTCGAGCTGCCCCTGTCATTTCTTGAGACTGTAAACTCTTTATGGGAGTAGAAAGCCTTATCTTTCTCCCATCGAACCACTAGTGGTTTGAATTAATGCCCTCATGGTTGACAGCTCAGAGCACAACCCACTCCACCACTGGGGCTTTTTACAAGTCTCCACTGTACTCTAGAATTTTATCTATGCCTCTTCCCTACTCAAGACTGTCTATAAAAGTATAAAGGCCATATGCGAGAATTTATTTATATCCAGTTGATGTAGGATTATGTATAACCTTTGAGTTTTAACATTATGAAAAAAATATACAAATACTTCAAGGCCGTTTCTCTGGACTTCCCTTTGTTGGAGGTTTTCAGAAGTATGAATGACAAGGAGAGGAAATGTCAGCAAACAGGTCAGGAAGGGACGTTCACACGATGCTGGTGGGAATGCGAACTTTAAAGGGAAAACTATATTGACCCACGTGGGAGAATTTGGTAAAATAAAAACAACAAGATATAGGGCGAAGGGAGGAAGAAACTGCAATGTGACTTACATGACCCCACCTTTCACTTGTAATTGCCAGCTGGCTTTCTTTCTTTGATATCCAAAAGATAATACATCTTTTCATCAAAACCTCCTTCGAAAAAATATACAATATTACAAATAATTCTAAAACATAAGGAAGTATAGTTTTATAATACTATAGTGATAGTATTTATGAGTAATATAATCACATATTTAGCTAGTGATAAGTGAAAAATAGAAAACTTAAGGCAAGGAGGAGGATGGAAAGCGTATGTCTCATTGGGGAGATGAATATTTGCGTGTAGACCTGGGATAGTGAGGAAGAAAGTCATGTGGGTAGCTAGGAGAAAGCATCCAACATAGAGAACTGCAAGTTCAAAGGTCATGAGTTAGGAGCTGGTCACATGCGCTTGAAGAACACGGAGGAAGGCTATGCGGCCGCAGCAGCAGGAGCGAAGGAAAGAGTAGTAAGAGAGAGTGCCAGAAAGATAGTGGCATGCTAGAGCTCTTATGGTCTTCTAGGTCATGATGAGAACGTACTTTATTTCCAATGAGGGAATCCTCCTGGATGATGTGGACAGGGGAGTGAGGTAATCCTAGCAGCTGTTCACTGGAGTGTTGGCCGCTGTGTGAAGATGAGACCCATTGGCAGCAAGCGGGTAGGAAAGGAGGAGGCTATCGTAAAAGAACCGGGTAAAAAAGCTGATGTGGGTTAGACGAAGGTGTTGAGAAGTTGTTGGATATGTTGTAAACTTACAGCCAGGAGCGTTTGCTGATGGTGCAGATGTGGGTGAGAGCAGAAGAGACAAATCCAGGAAGATGCTATGGTTTGAGCTAGTGAACGAGGAAGGATGGAGCTGCCATGTGTCAAGAAGAACAGCACTGTGGGAAGTGCTGATTTGTAGCGGAAATATCAAGAACCCAAGGTGGCACATGTTGTGGAAATGTCTAGAAGTTAGGTTATATTTGAATCTGGAATTCCAGAGGCATTTACATCTGTCACTTGGATTTCTGGTGGTGCTCTGGGTAAGCCTGTGCACTACCTAAAAGACCAGTGGTTAGAAACCACCAGCAATCCTGTGGGAGAAAAGACCTAGTGTGACACTCCCTTAAAGAGTCTGGTCTAGGAAACAGCGTGGGGCAGTTCCGCTCTGGCCCAGACCTTGAACTGGAATGGAACCCAAAGCCCAAAGTGAATGAAGCAAACCCTTTGGGGAGGAGAGTAGGGAATAGGGGGGGTGGACAGAGTGAAACGGAAACCTAAACCGAATAAAGAAATTAAGGGGGGGAAAGTTTTCTAAACACAAATTGAAACAAAATGAAGTATTTTTTTCCCATTCCACTATTTCTGGTTCCACAGTAACATTTAAATTGTAAGCGAGAGTATCAGACTATTTTTGTTTGATTTGCACTTGGCAGGTAAGAGCAGAGTTCATTGCTTTGGCACATGATGCTGCACGGCCATAGCCATAGGGGATGACTGCTGTTACATAAGACGATCTATAGACCAAGCAGCGTTTGCTGATTCTGCTCTGTATTTGATCTGTCTCACACTGATGTGAGCCACGCCTACCCAGAATATGAGAAATGCTCAGTGAATGAAAACACATATAATCAGAAACCTGAAAAACAAGTTAAATTGTACCAATTTCTACATAGAGATTCATCTGTAGAGATTCATCTGTAGAGAAATTTGCTAGGTGAGGGTAAAGATTTTAAATATACATGATATACATGTTTCAGTGTGATACTTAAGTTGAAGAAATAGGTAGTATATATTTGTTGGTGGTTCCATTCTTGTGTTTAATTTAGATTTAAATGTATGATCACACATTTTTGAACTTATTATTTAAGTGTTATATTTACTTCACAAATATAAATGTTACCAAACTAGCAGGGAGAACACGAATGCAATAATTGCAGTGTTTTTTATTTCACTGACAATAGCTTAATAGCATTGCTATGAAATGAGAATTGTCTTCAAAAGTTACTGGATGATGTACAAGAATCCTGTAAAGTGGGACTTTGGATGAAATAAGCAAATGTTACAAATATAAAATTCAAGTTATTCTGTTTTGTTTTGTTTATCCTGATATACTGATAATATATTACTAGAAGCATTGTAATACTACTGGCTCTAATTCATACCCACAAGTGTATTTATGCATTCTAATTTTTGATCTTTTCAAAGTCTAAGATTTACTTTTACTGAAATGCAATCTTGCACTGCCATATCTATTTTGACACATAACAACCCTACTATAGGGTTTAGGAGGCTGTAAATCACTGTGGGAATAGAGAGCCTCAACTTTCTCCTGTGGACCATCTGGTGTGTTTGAACTGTTGACTTTGCTGTTAGAAGTTTAATACATAATCAATAGTTCCATCAGGGTTCATTGCAATGTAATATAGTAACTGTAAGATGGGCCCTAAAACTCTCTGTGTTAGTCTGGGTTGACTAGAGAAAGAAACCCAGAGATACTCATATGTGTAAGAGAGAACTTTAAATCAATGAGCAATTATATATTGAGAAACAATCCAGATCAATATACTGGTCCAGATCAAGTCCATAAGTCCAACATTAACCCATCTGTCCAGTCCATAAATTCCTCTTTAGACTCACAGAGCCATGCAATAATCTGAATGTAGGAAGATCACAGGCCAGTGTGTGGAAAGTCTTCTAGAGCCAGTGGCAGTGGAAAAATCTTAGCACTGGCCTGGGGTCTCCACGTGGCTCCTCCCACTCCAGGGCTCTGGCTCCATCAGTGTGCCTCCACATGGCTTGTCAATAGGAATGTCTCCAGGGAGTGTATCTTTGTCCTGCCTCTAGTGAGCTATTTATCCCTGTAGCACCTCCAAATTAGATCATTAATTTGCGACCTGACTGACAAGCTAAACTCCACCCCTTTACTCTTAAGAGTCTCAAATTGACACCAGATTATGTAACCACCACAATCACCATATGAATAAATACAATGAAGTGCAATGCAAGAAGACAAAAATGGAGTGTTGGATGCCTTCAAAATAAATAACACAATGACATTAGAAGGGTTTGTTCCAGAATATCTTAGGCGAAATCCGATAAATAAATAACCAACAATTTTAACATTGGATTAGTTATTGATTGCACAGTTAAGTTAATTGAATATATTCATTATTCCATAACATTTAAATCTAATGATTGCTTCAATTGGTCAAAATTCTCTAGTAAACCCAGAGAATATCAGGGAAATGATAGTTCATTTGCCCTTAAAATTTAGCTTCAAAAATTAGCTGTAATCTGGACAAATGTATATTCATTTTTAAAATGAATAGATTAAAAGGATTGACTCAGCCAGTTTTAGGAACTAATCCTCAGCTCTTGCAAGACTCTAAGAGACAGCTGTTGATACTGGGAATGAAAGACTTAAGGGAGAGACACCAGTCTGTACATAAAAACAACGGCACTCTATCAAACTTTGGAGAACTACAATTGATTTACAGCAGATTTCTTCTGCAACTACAGATAAAGCCCCTAACATGATTGAATTCATTGATTTTCTCAGAAACGGTAGTGAACTTGAGAGGCACATGTCAGGGCAAAGTGACAATTTAGAAGACTGGCTCTGTGCCCTCCAGCTTGCAGACATGAGCCATCACAAAGTACGGTGAAAGTGACAGTGTTTATTAGAAAATATGTTTGGGATAAATTGTGCTTCACACATACTTTACATAGTTATTAACTGGAAGAATGTTGGGGAAGTTGTTATGGACTCATTTGAATACTTCATATTCCAGTACTATCTACCAAAATTTTGGAAAATAAATTCAAAAATCGTGTACTGGATAAAATGGTATATGCATCAGCAGGAAATCGTACTAGGTTTTAAACATCTCTGCAATGTACTCACTATGAACAATATGAAATCTTACCTTTGAGTCGCAACTTGCTGTAATATTGAACTTTGTCTTCTTGAACTGCCCTTTGAAATTCTCTGTTCAGCTCTTTTACTTTATCATCTCTTCCCTCACTTTAGCTGCTCTACATTAAAGAGCAACTTTCAGAGTCTCGTCTGACATCAGTTGTAGTGTGTTCTTTGCTTCCTGTCTTTTAAAAGACTTTCTGCTTTCTTGGTACATGATGAAGACTAGAACGCATCTGGTCTTCAGTTAGTGTTCGATGTGCCAAATCTGTTCTGGAGATGGTCTGTAATTCAGATGGCATCTACTCAAGGTTGTATCTTGGCTCTCATGGACTGGATTTCACTTTCTTCAGCTTCCATCTAAACTTGTTTAGCAGACGTCGAATGATGGCTGTTCCACCTTCAACCACTGGCCTTGTTGTGCCTGATGTCATTGAGTTTCTCTATTATTTTTTTTTCTGCAGATGCAGTTGATTTGATACATGTGTATTTCATCTGGGTGGTCCACAAGTATAGTTGGCATTTATGTTGTTGAAAAGGAGTGTTTGCAATAAAGAAATACTTGGTCTTGCAAAACTTTAGCATAAGATCTCCAGGATCTTATGACCAAGGTTATATTTTCTGATTACTGATCCTTTGTCTCTGCGAATCCTTTCACATTCCGGTCACCAGTAATTACCAATGCATCTTGATTGCATTCAGTGTTCTCCTATAACAAACAGCCTTATGCTTCAAGATAGATCTTTGATGATGAATACTACACATTCCTCTTGAGTTTGTCGTTCCCAGATAGAAAACTATATTATATCTAATTCAAAATAGCCCAAAGTACTCCATTTCAGCTTCCTAATGCCTATTTATCTGTAGGCATTTCATTTTTGAACATTTTCAGTTTCACTAGATTCATTCTTGGTACATTTCATGTTGTAATTATTAAGTGATGCTTGCAGCTGTTCCTTATTTTGTCTCATGCCCCATCAACAACTGAAGGTTCCAAAAGCTTTCTTCTATCCACTTTATGAGGATTGCCTCTGCTTAGAGGAGGCAGCTCTCCCTCAGCCATGCTTTGAGAGCCATCAAATATTTTGGCTCATTTCCAGGCATGGTATCGGGCAGTGTTCCCCTGCTAGTCGTAGTGTTTTCTGTAGCAAATGTTTCAGAAATAGTTCCTTCTTTCTCGCCAGTCCTAGTCTGCTAGTTTTATTGAAATCTGCCCACCATGAGTGGCGCTGCGGATATTTGAAATCCCAGTGGTTTAACGTTCAGCATCACAACAACATGAAAGCCACCAGAGTGTTATCAAGTGCCTCAGGAGATCTCCTAGGAAACCACTGTTTTGATTGGACATCCCCTCACCCCCCAAAGCACTTTTATGAGACAAAGACAAATGTATTAATGAGAGAACTTGTTTGCAGTCATCCATTAATCTTAGATACATGTTTCAACACCTTTTGTTTGGAATAAACCTGTGCATGATTGAACTGAAGTCCTAGTTGCAATACATATATACATCCATGTGTCTAAGGAAGTCTAAGGAACTTAGAAAACAACTATTTTTTAAGGGAGTGGATGTTGTTGACGTTAGGTGCTGCCGAGTTCATTTAGATCCATATGTGACAGAGCAGCCCTGCTCCACAAGGTCTTTTGGCTGTAATTTTTATGGAAGAAGATGACCAGGTTCTTTGTCCACAGAGCTAACCACCAACCTTTCGGCTACTAGCCAAGCACTTCCTCTTCAGCACCCTCGGGCTCTCAGTAGGGAGCTGGCCACCAGCAGGTCCCTGAGGCGTAAGGCATCATCCGTGGTGAGATGATGGTAAGACTGAAGAATACAATGAAGCAGAGCACTTTTTTTCAGTTGGCGAGGTTCAGTGGACTATGGGAAGAACAAGTCTCGGGATTCCCTCCCAAAGTTGTCACTACTTAGGATGATTTAGTTTCTGGAGGGTCAGTATGCACCTCAGTCGTCTCAAGGGCAGTGAGTTGGCTTGTCCTTTCGAGATTCCAGTGTTACAATTACAGCTGATGAATGCAGATGATTTCAAATAGACCTTTGAAATAGAACACTCTTTTAGTGATATCAAAGTTTCCCTTTTTACTTTTCCACAACCAGAAATGTGAATATGAATATCTGAATGCTAACCCAAGATTGGCCAGCCACAACAAAAATGGCTATTATAGTCATTTTGTAAGCCAAGCCTGAATTACAGTTTCAATGAGTAAATTATCTCTATTCAGGTCTTTTTGTTAAGGTGCAAAAATAGAAATGTCTTGGATGAAGAACATCAGTTCTATTTTCCTTCAGGGACTAAAATCTCACACAATGATTTTTATTGTCTCCTTCCAGTGTTTACCTTCTGTGGCTGCTGGAAGCAAAGTGTCCAACTGGATCCGGGTCCTCTGGATGGGAACCTCATATGCTGTTTCACAGCGGTGCTTTTTCTCCCGGGTTTTTCAGGTAGAGCTCCAGGTTCCCCCAATGCTTACCGAGTGCTTCCTTAGTTAGGTTCTTGGGGTGGAGGATTTGAGAAGATCACTTTATCTTTTGGACATTGTAAATTCTCTTTGCTCCATTTTTGGTCATGGGGTTCTCTGTTTTTGCTCCCAGTAGTGGTTCTCAACCTTCCTCATGCCGCGACCCTTTAGCATGTTTCCTCCTGTTGTGGTGAGCCCCCCAACCAAAAAATTATGTTCATTGCTACTTCATCACTGTCATTTTGCTACTGCTATGAATCGGGTGACCTCTGTGAAAGGGTCATTCCACCCCCAAAGGGGTCACAACTCACATGTTGAGAACCGCTGTTAGAGGGTCACCATTTGATGTTCAGTGAGATAAAAGAAAAGCCATAATGAAAAATCTAGCCATATCTCGAGCATCTCGAAACAGTCAATACTTGGTGTTGCTGACTTTCATGGGGTTTTCGGTATCTGACAACATCCCACTGATATTCGTAAGGCTTTCCGTAGCTAATTCCTCAGGAGTGTTCCTCCCCATGTCCCCTTACTCTCTCGTAGTCTGCTCTTAGTTCAGAAACCTGCTCACTTTGGGTTACCCTCCTGGCAAATGAAAAACCAGTGGCCGAGGCTCGAGGGTCCCAGCAACATGCGAGCCTCTACAGTGTGACTAACTGGCAGAAAAGAGGTGGACTTGGTGGAGAACAATCTTTGCAACGCCTAGATTATTCTCTAACAAGTAATGCCAGAAAATATTTCTGGAAATACTGACAGTCTTCATTTCAAACAATAGTTAATTCAATAGGATTGAATTAGGGTGAACATTAAAAAACAGTTTTATTGGCATATACTTCACATATCGTACAATTTAATCATTCAGCCATATTAAAAATTGTGCAATCAGCACTCTAATCAATGTCAAGACTTTTCTTTTTGTGCTCATTGTTATTTGCTCCCCATTTCCCTTCATCCCCCTGTCATGCCCCTAGATAAATATTAGTACGCTTACAGCTCCAGAGATTTATTTCTACTGGATTGTTTTATACAGAAAATAATGGGAAGCACAAACAGGAAGTGGACAATAACAAAAACCCAACAACAATGACTACAAAAAACAGAAAATGCAGATCAAAAAGTAGAAAATATTCAAAATGGCAGCAAATTTTAAAAGGGTCAAAAGGAAGATCAAATGATAAAGTGTTACATTTTAACCTAACTACATCTGCCAGAATCAACTTTACAATGAACTCCGTCTGATTAGGGGGGATTCACCAGAGATGTAATCCATGTGGGGACCCTGCAAATGGATTTGGGTTTCTACTGTCATCTGTAGCCTTATGCAAGCTGGATTTAAACTCTGATACCATTCCCTCCTTCCGATTTGGATTTTATTATTTACAATCCTTGGATCACATAGGCTTTGTGCTTCTTCATCCATGTGGACTCAGTTGACACTTCACTTAGATGACTGCTTGTTTTAAGACAAGCCTTTAAAATAAAGGCAAGATTTTAAAGAAAAATGCTTACATTTTTATTTCCTCACCTACTCACTAAGAAATATATTTCCATTTCAATGGGAAAGAATTAACGGCAGTAGTTGCCTCAAGTAAAACAGCACCTATTTTAAAGCTAAGTTTGTAGTCATCTTTCATATTTTCCACCGAAAAGTGCCAGTTTAATGTTCAAATTCCTGTTTCCTGTTACTTCCTTGTAAACAGCACCTTCAGCACACATGCTGGTGTGTGTGTGTGTGTGTGTGTGTGTGTGTTCTCACAAGTGTTTTTACAGATGTGCCTTTTCAAGTGAATTCAAGATTTGAAGAGGACAGAGGCAATGACAATTTTGTTACTATACTTGTAGATAAGATGCATGCTAATTCGATTAATGAAGGCCCTTGGGTTCTTGAACTAAATAAGTAAGATGTATTGTATATATTTCTATACATCTTGATTTAATTAGACTGAGTGCGTAGAGATCAGGGACCTGATCTTACTTATCTTTATAGTCAAAGCATTAAGTATACATGGGTCTGACAATAAATCATTCTTGAAACTGGACACTCAAGCAGGCCCTAGAGACAACTGGACTATGGCTAAGTAAGAATGTGAATGACATTAACGAATATCCACATATTAATATTTCCCTAACATCACTATTCCTGGGAGGTGGAAATTAATGCAATCCCACACAGCAATTGCACTGTATGAGGAACCTAGTTTGCGAGTAGATTTTCCTTCTGACTGTGATTTTTCCTGTTGCTGTTATTTCTAGTATCTACAATTAAGTGAACCGAGCTGCCACATCTAACGATTTTCAGAGCTTATTGTCTATTTAAAGCCAAATATAGCAAGATTTTTCAGAGCACTGGCTTCCTACCAGGGCTTCACTTCTCCCTCCAAACAGCTGTGTCCATGTGAATCTGCTTTTCCACACGATTCCTTATCTGCCCAAAGGGGAACACTTTGAAAGGAATTCACAAGAGGTCTGAATTTAGCTTGCTTTGACCAACTAAGAAAACAAAAATGAACCCTCCCCCCCCACCCAAGGTGTTTTTTTTTTATATACCAGTTCTTGCTTCCTTTTCCGAACACTGCATCTTTTATTGTTAACTTTTGAAAGTTGTCTTTCCCTTTAAATTATCAGCATGCGGAGGAAGTAATCAAACCCTCTACTTCATGCAAAGCGTTTTGGTCGCACACACGATGCATATGCGCTGACGTCATTTAGCAGGTCTCACGTTAATATGCTGGCCTCGCGCCATCCTGTGTGCCCGGAGGGCCATCCTGGACCGAAGAAGAGAAAAGAACGGACTGTTCAAAACAGCTCCTTTTCTAGTAGCTTCTCTTCGTTAATCGAGTAAGGCGATGATGGTTTGTCGTGTGCTAAGTGCTAGCCCCCGCGTGATGACAGCTATGCACAGCTGCTGTGAGCTTGGCCTCCACTCCCAGGGAGGCCAGACGGAATGGGGGAAACCCTGCCTGATCCTGGGGGCCTCCCCTGATTGGGGGAAGACCCGCTTGTGTCCCAGGTACTGCTCCTTGGGGAGTAGAAGTCACATGGTCCAGAAGCAAGAGAAAGCCGCTCTTTGGGCTGGGACTGAGCGGGGCGGGGCACACAGGTGTCCCCTGAGCTGGGGCGGAGCTGGAGGTGCGGGGAAATAGGAAAGAGAAGAGTTGGGATAGGCGGCCTCCAGTTCAGCCAGGGCGGAACGGCAGAAAGAGGCCTTCTCATGCTCGGGAAGGAATGAGGACTTTTGAAGGGACCTAGGTAAATTGCACGGAGATTCTGAAGCGCCCAAAGAAGACCGTGAACTTTATTTTTCAGATGCTGCCTCTGAACCGGCAGTGAATGTGTCCGCCCTGGGGGCATGCGGAGCTTTAGAAGCCGTGGAGGGAGCGGAGCTTCCCTGTTGTCCTATGCCCTTGGGGCTCTTCTGGCCGAGTGCCCCCATGTGACAGCGGAGAACTGTTCCATAGGTTTTCTAGGTCTGGGACACGAAAAAGTTTACCCTGTCTTTCTCGCATGGGACAGCTGGCTGGGTTTGTAGTGCCAATCTCCCAGTTAGCAGCCGAGTGCCAGCAAACTGCTGGAGCCCCGATGTAATGTGAAACTTTTAAATATCATTTTTATGCAAAAGGAAACATGTTCTAAATTGCACATTAGAAAGCCAAAGTTTATGTTGGGCACAATTGCTTAGGAGTTTGCCCTAGATTCCGGGAGATTTCCTATCCTTTCATCTCATACTGTGACCTTTGGGGTTACCTGGGGTCCCTGGGGGGTGCAAACAGACCAGAGATGGGCTGTAGATGTTGATGTTCATGCGAGGTGCCAGCAAGCCAGTCTGGACTGTCGACCCTGTGCACACAGAATGATACTCCATAGGAAGGGGAAGCCTTATCTTTCCATTCTTTTCTCTTCTAAGACTTTTGTTTATTTTTTAATTGGTGTGACAACATCCAGTGGGAGGCTTACCCTATGGCACCGTTACTGGACTGCTGCATGACAAATACTTCATATGTACTGTGACCGGGGACTCCCTCTCCCATGCGAGTCCTTATGCTTGTTTTACGTGTGAAACTGGCTGAGACCTCCAGTTGCAGAATTTGGAAACGTAACATGAGGTTTCTCTGACAGCAAAGCAGCTTTCGTAGGCACTTTCCTTTCTACTGAGAAGTCCGGGAGGGGCAGTGGTTCCACGTTGGGCTGCAATCTGCACGATCGGCAGTTGGAAACCACCAGCAGCTCCGTGGAACAAAGACTGGGCCTTCTGCTCCTGTCCAGTGACAGTCTAGGCAACGCTCAGGGCTCACTATGAGTCAGCACAGACTCCATGGCGGTGCGGTGTTTTGGTGGGGCTTGTTTGTTTTTCCTTTCTACTCCTGTGCTTGGGGGTGGGGGGGGATCAAACTCAGCCATTTCTGGGGGTAGATGAGGTTCTGATCTCCAAGACACCTGACTTGTGCTTGGTGTCCTCTAAATCCATGTAGACAAAGTCAAGCCTACAGTCAAACTAGTACACACCAGGCACTGTCAGAATCTCAATCCTGTCCATTAGGCTTCTTTCAGAGTCACTGGACCTGTCCTATAAGTTCTCAGGACGTGGAAACAACTCGACGGCAGTGAGTTTTTGATATGAAGCATAAATATAAAGGTTAAGAATGCTGCTGCCAACTGGGACAAAAGTCACAATCACATATCAGAGCGGGCAAAGATTCCATTTCATGGCTACACACCTCCCACTATTCTCTGGTAACTCTAAATCTTTGGCTTAGTGTCAGGCCAGTGTGGTTCCCAGGCTAGGAACTCATGCACGGGTCTGTAGAGAGAGATTGGGATCTGTCTCATCATACAGGTATTTGCTGTCTTCCCACGATAAGATAAGAATCTCAGTCCTGAAAGGTGGTGTGACAGTTTTAGACTGCCCTGAAGAATCCCATTTGCTCCACAGAGGTCACCAAATTTGTGCATAGAGGAAGAAGGGACCATATTTGAGGAGTTCTTTGAATCCCAGGCAAGGAGCTATATTAGGCTTTTCACATATATAATCTCCTTTGATTTCATCCAAACCTCACAATTACTTTACATTTTAGGGATGAGGAAATTGGAACGCAGAGATGACAAACAACCCCTCCTCCTCACCATGTCACACAGCTAGTAAGTAGTAAACTCAAGTTTCCAACAAAAGCCTTGTCTGATTTTCAAGTCTCGAATACTTCGAGTCTATGAGAAAACTTGGGTAAGATTGCATAAGGCACAAAAGAGAATCTTCAGATGTTGCAACCTCCTTGGGGGGTCAATATAGTACTGAAGGGGGCACCTGACACCAGAGAAATGATGGGATAATGATGTGTGCCCGGAAGGGGTTTAAGGTCTTTACACTATAGAGGTGCTTTGAGTCAGAGTTGACGCTATGGCAGTGAGCTTTTGAGTTCTGAAGCATATAAGGCCCCTGGGTGGGAAAGATGGTTTGTGCTGCCCACTAACCAAAAGGTTGGCAGTTCAAGCCTACTTACTTAACATCAGCCTAGAGATCCACTTCCATAACGTTTACAATGAAGACAACACTAGAGAGTAGTTCTGCTCTGTAACACATGGCCTCCCCATGTGTTGAGAGCAGCAGTCATGGACTTGCTTGCTTGTGTTTTAGGTGTATTTTTTTATTCTAAAAGACAACTTGCATCCATTACAGCTGCTCTCAAAAACACAGCAGAGGGAAACAAGAAGTGTCCACACAGCTGGCTTCTAAACAGAACTCTGCATTCAACATCAGCAGCTTAAATAAAAAATAGATGATGATAAAAGGGGCACATTTTTAATGAAGAGCAATATTATTCTAGATCAATTTAACTGATACCTATTCAATACTGTATTTAAAAAACACTATGCAACTGTGATATCTTATTTATAGAGAACTTAATGCACTAGGAAGAATTTTCCCAGGTTGTTTCAATTTAAATGATAATTCTTTAAAATATTATTGTAGATAAGAAAAGAGAAGACCCATGACATATATGCGGTACCAAAAAGCATTACCAGACCGAATCAATTGGCATCCCTGGCTTTGTCAAATCCCCGCCCCCTCCCCCACCTTTTCCCCCCTTCAGAGCACGGAGTGCTATCTATAATTTCCTTAATTTACATGCTTGCTTGGCTTCTTATCTGTACCTGGATCACCCCTGTTGTAATGTTGTAGTAGTGTCTGAAGTCTTCTAACGTCAGGAGAACGAATGAGAATCACCATCAGCCCAGAGATGATTGCTATGAGGTGGGGGTCAGACAGACATCCACTATCCAGCCTTACACTGATTCGGACACCAGCTCTCTTTCCACACCATTCTCTCTATTTCCCTGCTGGGTTTGATAATTTGTTACAATGACCACACCGAGCATACTCAGAGTTATGGAGTTTATTATTAGGGAAGCAACAGGTTACAACTAAGGACTAGGGTTCATTTGGAAGTAGCAGGAACAATTCCACTTTGTCTTTCAGGTTGACTTTGAACCAAGACAGTTCTCATCTTTCTCTAGACTGGCCCCATGGGTGTCCCCTTCTGTCCAGCCTACTGCTGCCAGGCCCCCCATGGCTCAGCTGTTTCTCACCACTTGCATGATTTCTTGCCAGTTTCTTGTTCCCGCCCCTTCTTTTTTTCTGTGTCTCTTTCTTCGAAACTCTGCTGGGCTGGCTGCTCATGTAAGCAAGTCAAGCAATCGATCGAGTGGTTTTATGCACCCTATTTGCATAGTAGAATGACCAATCTCTGCCAAGATTTATGTACCTTACTTGCATAATGAATTGTCCAACCCCTGTAAGGTAAATAAAACAGAGCAATCACAGAACAGACTATGGCCTAAGCAATTCCTTTTTGGCAGAACTACAAATTCAGGGCGACCAAGGCCATATGTAAAGAGAAACATGTTGCATGGCACCTGCATACACAGTGCCTGCATCTGTGCCTGGCATATTATATTGTAGGAGCTTGTTGCAAATTGGTTGGAAAGATGTATGGGTTGTGATAAGAGGTGTATGAGCCCCTAATAAAATGATTTAAATAAAATAAAGTACTTATCAAAAAAAAAGAAATGTAAATAGCTAATTTATATTGCTATTTTAATTTGGTATTGCTCCAATAATTGTTATCTTTCCTTTTTAAGAAGTCTTGGCAGTCTACATATGGTTTTTATATTTTAAAATTCATCTTTAATATTTATAGACTTTTTCATAATTATTCTTTATAGTGTGACATTTAATTTCTTTGGGCATGTGTGTGTGTGTGTGTGTGTGTGTACAAATAGATGTAAAATACTAAAAACAGTTAACATTTTATACCCCATCATATTGTCTGGGCCTTGTGCTAAAACCTTTATGTAAACTGCAAAGTCACAAAAGCATTTTTTCAATCCTGCCCTTTACACTGCGTAAAGAGAAAATGTGTAGATAAGTTGAAAATTTAAAAGAAGAGAAGAAAGTAAAGACAATTGCATTGGCTTATAATTTAGATCTGGTAGGTAGTAGAAGAAGGAGCTGCCTCTGAGGAAAATTATCTTATTCTCTGTATTTTCAACTTCCATCCTATCTCATTTACACAAGTGTTTCAGGGGGAAAAAAATGTATGAGGCCAGTACCTTTTAAAAAAATTTATTTATTTCAGCACCTTGTTATAGATGATACAGGAGGTTAAGGTAATGTACCAATTTTTCCAGCAAGGAAGTGGGGGAAGTGAGATTCATGCCTTTTCTGTCTGATTCCACAGTCTGTAGTCTAGTCCTATAGTTCACTCTCTCTTAATTATATGTTAACATGACACATGGGCATGCTATGTTTTGCACAAACACCTTCGCGGAAAAAAAATTGGGTTTTTTTGTTCTATTTTGGTCCTTGCTTTGGTATAAACATTGGCTTTAGTCACAAGGAGGAAAACAAGAATTTAACCAGGCAATTCGTTTTAAGGAGTTAATGAAATAATGTACCTATGTGTGGGCTACCTTATGGAGGGCTTATGGCATGAGGCAGAACTTGAATCTAATGATGGTGAAATAAACCCAAATGGAAAGATATTCCACAAAACAACCCTGCGTAAAACAAAATGATTAGTGTCATGAATATCAATTATAGATTAGATAAAAATAATGTAGCAATACTGAATTTCCTCATTTTGATAACTGTCTTGACTACCCTTGTTCTTAAAACATACACACAAGTCTTTGAGGAGTAGGAACCCTGGTGGCATAGTGGTTACTTGTTGGGCTTCTAACCACAAGGTCAGCGGTTTGAAACCATCAGCCCCTGGAAGGGAGAAAGACAAGGCTGTTTGCTCTAGGAGAGTTACAGTCTCACAGGAGTAGTTCTCCACTGACCTAAAGGCCACTGTGAGAGGTGACTCCATGGCAGTGAATTGAGACTCTTTTCAGAAAGAGCAGTCACCATTATAAGGTCCTTGGTTCCCCTGCTCCTGTTCCTGACTCTCCGCTGTTCTTTCTTGTCAAGGGACAAATAGTTAAGGAAGCCACCCTGCCGCCAGGCCCTCGGAAAGATGCGGTGCCTGTGGAACCAGAGGTGGCCAGTCTCGGGATTAGAATGGCTCTCACCAGCCTCAACGTCAAGTCGCTGGAAAGGTGAGGAGGTGCTGACTTGATCAGAGGCCTAAAGGAGATCCTGAAAGTGAACGGACTACTGAGACGCTGACAATCACGACCAGGCAAACTCCTTGTGGTGAAGGTTCTAAGACCTGGGATTGTGTCCACAGGAGAGGAACTGTGAATACCTCATGGATGTGCCTCTCACAGATCCTCTGAGAAAGGTAAGTGGATTGCTTCCATGAGCATTGAGCCTGGAGTAGAGGTTGAAGTCGCCATGGCAGATGCTTAAATCAATATTTAAAACAACAACAAAAAAAATGATTATCTGTTGGTAAAACACATGCATACACACATGTATTCTCAAGTGGCTCAAAAATAATACCAAATAGGCCCCACTCACCCCAAACCAAATCAATGCTTGAGACGATTCTGACTCATCATGACCCTGTATAGGACAGTGTAGAATTGCTCCGCAGGGTTTCAGAGAGTAAATCGTTACCAACACAAGCAGCCTCTTCTTTCTCCTGTTGATTGACTGGGGTTGAAACTTCAGCCTGGCAGTTTTCAGCCTAATATTCATCACACTGTGACATCAGGGCCTCTTTCAAAAAAGAATAGAGAAACTGAAAAATCATGCTGCAAATATTTTAAAACTGCAGAGCTGCATAAATTGTATAAAGAAATTCTTTATATTATTTTTTCAGCATTTCTCCAAATCTGAAAATATTTCAAAATAGAATAATTAAACTCATAAAAGAAAGCATTTCATATGCTTTTTTTAAAAGTAAAGGTATTTTACAGAAGCATTGTGCTTATTACTTGATAAAATTAATTAATTTCCTGAGCTAATTTCAAGAAAAGTGTTGGTTCAATATCTTATCCAAACTAGGATATAGGTACAGCGATAGTACAAATTTGAGTTGTTGGGTTTCTATTTAAAAAAAAATCATTTTATTAGACGCTCATACAGCTCTTACCACAACACATACCTGCATCCATTGTGTCGAGCACATTTGTAGATTTGTTACCATGATCATTTTCAAAACATTTTCTTTCTACTTGGTATCAGCTTCTCATTTTCCTCCACCCTTCCTCAGCCTCCCTCCCTCATGAACCCTTGATAATTTATAAATTATTATTTTTTCATGTCTTACACTGACTGATATCTCCCTTCACCCACTTTTCTGTTGTCTGTCCCCCTGGGAGGGGGTTATATGTAGATCATGTGATAGGTTTCCCCTTTCTCCCCCACCTTCCCCTTCCCCTCCTGGTATTGCCGCTACTCTCATTATTGGTCCTGCGGGGTTTATCTGTCTTGGATTTCCTGTGTTTCCAGCTCTTGTCTGTACCAGTGTACATTCTCTGGTCTAGCTGAGTTGTTGGGTTTCTAATAGGTGTCAGGCTTCTTCCTCTTAGGACCAAGAGAAAAACAGAGTTTCCTAGGAAAACTGAAGGAATAGCCACAGCCCTGGGTCTGGGGTTGAATTTCAATCTGATTTTTGGCAGAGGACATCATTCAGAAAGAATGTTCCAAAGCTACCCTTCAGATAAGATTCTGAGAGGATTTTGTCATGGCTGACAAATCCCTTAAGATAGGATTGGTTATGTAGCATGTCCTCATGGAATAGATAATTAAATGAATTGCCTAGAATTTAAAATTGTTATATACTTTTGTCAGACTTCCATCATTCCACACAGATTTTTATATGTAAAAACTTTAAGTATCTATACATAGAGAGCCCTGAGCCAGGAAGTCAATTCTAACTCACAGCGTGGGACTGCTGCATAAGGTTTCTAAGGCTGTAACTTTTTACAAAGGCAGACTTCCTCATCTTTCTCTCATGAAGTGGCTAGTGGTTTCACATTTACAGGGGTTGGGCTTAGCTGTTCAATGTTCATCCTACTGTATCACCTAGGCATAGATATACATACATACATAAATGCTTTAAAGAGTTTATGGAAGAATTCTATGATCTTCTGATTCCATTTCTATGAATTTTAAAAGCCCTCTCGTGTACAGATAGGAATGAGCCCTGATGACATAGTGAGTTAAGCACTGGGTTGCTCACTGCCAGGTTGGTAGTTCAAGCTCACCAGCTACTCTGAGAAAGATGGGGCTATCTGCTCCTCGAAAGATTTACAGTCTCTAAGACTCTATGGGGTAATTCTGCTCTTTCCTACAGGGTCACTATGAATTGAAATCTACCCATGATAATGGAGTCACACACACACACACACACACACACACACACACACACCATCAATGTCAGATGCTCTTAACACATTGTGGACGGATCCCGAGTTTACTCGTGTTTCCCGCTCCATCTGTTACGGACGGATCACGAGATAACTCGTGATTTCTACACACTGTCTTCAGATGCCATCTGCTTGGATATATTTTAACTACTTCATCTATTTAGGTGTTTACATCAGTAGTGAATGTATCAAACTCTATTGTCTTCATGTTCTTTTTGTTTATTTAGCATTTTAGTTAAATCAAATAGTTACTATTTCTTTGAATTGTTTTGCAAGGAGTTGTGCACTTATCATGATCAAACCTCAGTGAAATGTAAAACATCACCTAAATCACTCGAGTGGTCTCCCGTTACACAAGAAAACATGAAGAAATTCTTAGCCCTGATTTTTCTAATGGGGCAAACAAGAAAAGATAGCTGGAAAGATTATTGGTCAACAGATCCTCTAATAGCTACCCCAGTATTTTCCCAGACTATGAGTTGTAATAGATTTGAACAAATATGGACATTCTGGCACTTTAATGAAAACACGAAAATGGACGATAGCTCTGGAAGACTCTTTAAAATTCAACCTGTGCTGGATTATTTCCTCAATAAATTCAGGACACTTTGCAGACCAAAGCAACAGTTGTCTTTGGACGAGGGGGTGATGCCGTGGAGACTGAGGTTTCGAACATACAACCCAGCAAAGACTACAAAGCATGGTTTACTTGTTAGGATGGTGTGCGAGAGTGACACCGGCTATCTCTGCAACATGGAAATGTATACTGGTGAAGGGAAGCAATTGGAAGAAACAGTTCTCTCAGTTCTTGGCCCTTATCTTGGTATGTGGCACCATATCTACGGGGATAATTGCTATCACAGTCCCTCGACTGCTGATTTACCACTGAAAACCAAAACTAGAGTCTGTGGTGCTATGAGAGCAAACAGAGGCTTAACACTAACTCTCAAAGCCAAAGCATCAAGAATGAAGAAAGGTGGCACAGTTTTCTGTAGAAAAGGTGACATTATTCTCTTCATGTGGAAAGACAAGTGAGATGTCAGAATGCTATCAACAATTCATGACGCTTCTGTCTCAAATACAGGAAAGAACAATAGAAAAACTGGAGAGGGTGGATTGAAACCTGTGTGTAGACATCAATAAAATGCCCACAGAAAGGGAGTTGATCATGCAGATCAGTACCTCTCGTATTATCCTATTCTAAGGAAAACAGTGAAATGGACAAAAAAAGTCATCCTCTATCTCATAAACTGTAGACTTTTCCATTGTTATAGAATTTACAATGCCGTGAATCCAGAGAAACAAAATGAAGTGCAAGCAGTTTCTCCTTTCAGTGGCAAAGTACTGGATTACTGACGATGAAACTGAAGGCTCTCCAGAACCAGAGAGAGATCTGTCCAGCCCAACCCCCAGTAGAGCAGAGAGAGCACCACGTACAGACCCACCAGGAAGGTTGTCAGGGGACAGGAAGCAGCACGAACCTGTGTTCACTTCTAGACCTTCTGAGAAGATGGAACCCAACATTCTCAACCAAGCCACCTGCACATGTCTGATGCCATAGATACTATGGGATATAATCCATGTTTAGGTTTGTTTTAAGCCACTAGAATTTGGTGGCATTTGTTCTTACATAGTAATGACCCACTAATACATCAACTAATAAGAAAAATAAATTTAACAAATATACTTGAACAAGCTTCATAGTAACTTTTCCTTCTGAAATACCAAGTCGACTTTAAGATGCCAAAGTCTACCACCTCACCACAATTAGAATATGGTTTCTGGCTTCTTCTTCCTGTTGAGTCGACTATTTTGGAAAGGACATCACTTTATGGCACTTTGTCTCTAATAATGAAATATTTGTTTTCAACAAATAATATTTTCATTGCAAAGAAGACTAGGAATAGTGTTTTGGTTATTATTGCAATTCGTTTAGTGATCGTGAACATTCCAGTAAGAGCCGAGGTCATTGGCAATAGAATACAAAGCAATCTGCCCACCCTACCCAGAAAGTTCCCTCTAACACCTAAACAGGCCTGAGCCTTAAAGACCTCATTTAACAAAAGCACTGTTGTTCAAGTATTTTAGAACTTTCGTTGTTTGCTTTCACTAAGTCACTTGTGGAGAAAATGCAGGCTGCTGAAGTATTTTTAGTTATGCAAACTCCCCGTTAATTGCTTAAGGAAGGGGCTTTGGAACCACTCAGGCTAATATTTGCTCTCCTGTGCACCAACTGTCCTTTAGCTCCATGTTCAGAGGATGCAGAGGAAGGCTTTCAAAAATTTCCATGGAGGAATGAAGGGAAGGACCCATTTGGTAGACATGTTCTTAAAAAGTCAAATTAATCTAGGCCTTCTAAGACGGGTAACAAAGAATTGCCCGAAATTAAGGACTAAAATTAGAGAATTAAACGTGAGTAAATATGAAAATGCAGTACTTTTATTTAAATAAAAATATTCCCCCTAATTTAAAAATCATTGTCCTTCAGAAAGCAGATGAGTAGTTTTCTTGGGCCGGGAGCAAAGGGGATAAAGCATGCTGCTGATAGGGCAAGAAGCTCCTGTTGGGGTGAAAAAATGTTCTCAATTTGTGTGTAGGTGATGTTTACACAGCACTGTAAATATACTAAAAGGGAATGGATTACACACTTTAAATGATGAAGTTTATGGTTTGTAAATTATATCCCCAAAGACGGTTTTACAATCACTGAAACTGATGACTCTGAAAATATTTTACTAAAGGCTTTGCAAATGTTGTTTGCCTCTCTTCTTCTAAGGAGTTACATGGGCACAACTAAAGCCGAAATCGAGCCGTAGAAATGCTCCAGTGGTACATTTAATATTTTCTCTCGTTAGAAGCACTAGTACAGTGGCTTTTACAAGCGGAAAGGTATGTTTTGCCCCATGCTCAGACAATAAATTGGATAGACATCGACAAACACCAATGTTACACATCTCGTAAATTGGAGAAATTTAAATGCAGATCTTTAAAATTGGAAAGCCTATCTTTTCATGTTTGTTTCTATTCCCCACTATAATATGAGTTGTTTGAAGAAAGGGGAGATGGGATATGTGTCTATTAAAATTAATATCTACTGTATCTATAGTAATATAATACAGATAGCAAAAGCTTATATATTATTGTAGGAGAACAAAATTCCTGCATTAATACTCCTTTTTAAAAGTTAGAAGCTTTTATAATATTTCATCCTAAAGAAAAATAGTTCTGGGGGCACATTTATATTAAAATTTATAAGCCTCTTTCCCCTAATCAAAAATAAAATTAATTTGTAATTTACCACTGGAAGTGGAAATCATTTTGTTTTTTAAAATGATAAATGAAAAAATACCTCCACTTATCATGCAAGGCTCAGAGGCATAACTTGTTTAAATTCAAATGAATATAAGATTACATTTGCTTGTGATGGATTTTGTAGATTGGTGATCAACATTCATTCTATCATTCTTCTAACGTGCCTCCCATATAGCAGAGGCTGGAAAGCCTCCCAGACTCCTTGCAGCTGGGTCTCAGAATTTATTCAGGACAAGTTACTCAGATACACTTCCGTGAGAGCAAAGCATACTCCGTTGCCATTGCTAGCAAGCACAGCTGTGGTAAGTGTTTGGCTTTTCTGGGCCAACCTTAGGAAAAGGACCCCATTGGGTAGTAACTAGCTTCTTGGATATCAAACTCAGGGGGCGGGGTGGGGTGGGGGCGCATCCAGTTTTGCTGGTATGGATCATAATGAGCATGAAATTGTTCTCAAGCCAGCACTCCTGACAATAAATTTCTGATTATGAATGACCATGTAGTTCTGAAACCTGCGGCTTCCTGATTGTAGAAGGAAGTCTAGCTCCTTTGATGGCCCTTTGATGGTCCAGTCCCCTGAAAGGGCTTTGCGAGTTGCCATTACAGTTTCAGTCATTGCACTAGCTCCTACGCCTTTTAATACCCCATGAGTTTCTTGCTTAAACTAGCTTCAGCAGATTTAATTCTCTACAATAAATCCTGACAATACAGAAATGAAACGGATTATAGTCCTTTATATACAAAAATTAAATGGACAGCAGGAGAGTATTGTTGATCAATATAATGATCAACATGACTCAGAAGCTAGGCTAAAAGGAATGGATTTTCATTCTTGGTGAAAGGAGTTACTTTATGTGACCTTTTGGCTTATTTGGAAAGTCATTCGAGAGATGTCCCCCTAAATCCTGAGGAGTTACCTTTGCTCTGGTTTTCTATCTCAGAGAGTTTGTTTCTTTTGTCCACATTAATGGATGTTTCCTCTGTAAGCTAAAAGTACTTTTTGTGTAGTCTGGGCTGCAGCTTGCCCTTGAAGGAATCGGTCAATAGACTATGCAAATGAAGTGTCTGGTTTACTGAAAGGGGATTGGTCACTTCATGGCCCTGGTAGGAGGACCATGCCTTCCAATTGACAAAGAATTATATATGTAAACAGTCAACTCCACAAAAATTTTTGAGACCAATAAAAGCAGGATGAGAAATAAGCAGAAATGAGCAAAGAAAATAAAGAAGAGAGAAAAAGCCCCCCCCCCCAAAAAAAAAATCCTCCTAAAAGAGCTGTAACCCTTGTCAAGACCTATAACACTGAAGCCGGTGATAGGCTTGCAATAGCACCCATGGAAGACTTGGGGCCACAGGCTGCAGGTCTAAGAGAAGGCTGTCCTGAGGAAACTGAACAGAGACTATCCTCAGGATGCTGAAAAGAAGCATATATGGTTGAGAGGGGCTAAGTGAGCAGTCTTTCACTGAAGAAAGGCGTTTTTGTCCACAAACTTCCTAATCCTGATTCTGAATGTTACTTTGTCACTCCTCGGATAGACTACTTAACTGTGAGTGTGCTCTGTAACTTCTGTGAGACCATTTTAACAGATTATCAAATCCGAAAGAGAAGCAGAGAGTGCTTTAGGAAGGAGGGTCAGCATTAGAATTTGCATATATATAAACCATATGGGTATGGACATATATCTAGTCTCCATCTAATGGGAATCACTTTTGGGGTTTATCCTGATTATGATTTCCTATAATACTATTCTTACCCCTATCATCCCATTCTTACCGCTACCTAGATTTCATAAAATTGTCATTTAGATGAACACTCATTGTCCATTTTTAATCTAATGAACTACAGTGAGAAGGTTAAACATTGCCTGAAAATATTATCCTAAATAAGAACATATTGGTCAGTACTTGTACATTTGTAGTAGCTTTTTTGGATGAAAGTAATCAAGTATGCTTTTCAACATGGTTGTATGGAACTGGCTGAAAAGGACAGAGTGACTGAGTTAGGGAAAAGTCTTTCTGTAGCAACACTTTTCTTTCACTTTTTAGCAGCTTTATTAGCACCTCACCCACAGGTTATACAATTCAATAATTCATTCATATTAAGAAGATTGTCACCATATTCAATTCTAGAACATTTTCTTGTTCCTTGTCGATACTGTAATTCATGTAATTATTATTATTTTCGAATTGTGGCAAAAATATACACAGCAGAACATTCTCAAATTTCACAACTTTTACTTGTATAATTCAGTGATGTTGCTTATACTGTTCATGTTGTAGAACTGTTATTGATACCCTTCCCCAAATCATTCTGCCACCTTTGACATAAACTGGATGCCCCAATGCAACAACTCTTTCCGCGTCACCTACGGTCACCCTCGGTCAGGGTTGGTTTCTTTCTTTTCCCCCGTGGTTTTCTTGATATACCATTCACATGTCATACACTTCCATGGCTAAATTGCTTTTACAATGAGTTGTGTGTACATTATCACAATCTCTTACAGTGCTCCCTCCCTTCCCCCACATTCATTGTTTACTCCCCAAATCCCTTCACCACCCCATCTTCCACCCAATCCCTACAACCCCTATGGGCAATTGCATCCATTATTATCTCTATGCACCTATTCCTTTTGTGCTTCACAAACTGGGTAACCCAATAGAAACAATAAAACATAAAATAAAGTGGTAAAGATAAAATACTAGTAATGATAATATACAGATAAATATACAAATAATGAATAAGAAAGAAACCAACCAAAGCCAACTACACAAAAGGCAGAAAAATAAAAACCCAAAGAACCAAAAAAGAAGATCATTGTCAATCATCCCTCTGGGGTATAAGGAGCTTGCCTTGAGAACATCAGCACTTTCCCACAGGACACAGCACTCTAGACACTGTCTGTAGGAGAAGTCTAGGCCAGTACAGTTCCACCAGGAGCCGTAACCCAGGAGTTGTTGCACAGTTTGATCTCCCAATGGATTGAGCTCTGTTTACCCTAAGCATGGATGGAGATTGGTGCCTGGGGGAACTTCTTCTGGTACCTATTCTTCCAAGTGCAGATCTCTGCCCAACAGATCAAAACCTGTCATATCAATGCAAGGGGGGGCATTGAGGTACTAAATACATGGTGATTCTAGGTCCCTTTCCATTGAACACCTGTCAAGCCAGGGGTTCCCCACAAGGTTAAATGACCACCACTTCCACAACCCCAGAGCAACTACTTTCTGCTTCCTCTCCCATCAGATTAGCCCAGTCCTTAGTCCAAAGGTACAGGCAGCTTCGAGGCAGGGCTCAGTTCATTCAGCCGGAGTCTGTGGTGAGTCCTTCTGGTGTAGCCCCTCAAAGATGCCATGCTGCCTGCAACACCAGTGTCCAAGGTCATTGTGGTGCTTAGTCATGGGAGGGTTGGGTAGAAACATATTTGTAGTGCCTACCTATGAACATAAAATCTGGTCCATTGTCCCCTTAGGTTCCCTACAACCATTGTTTAACATCCCTTCCTGATGTGAGGTTGCTTCTCTCCAATCACCCACCGCAGTGACCAACAGAAATACCAGGGTCTCCTCCAACATGGAGATGCTTCCCTCCCCTGGACTTAACTTGATTTTCTGAAATGTTTCTAAGGGATACTAATAATGTGAGAATTAGCTGATTTCACTTAGTCATGAGGAGTCTTATGTAATAACTTTAGTGCTTGAAATCCTCCAAAAAGGGTACTCCAGAGAAAAAATGGGAAAGGAAAGGAAAGGGGGAGCCTCCCTAACATGCTTTGCTTGGGTGTCTAGTTATACACAGGAAATATGCAAGAGTGTACTCATTGAGACTATACAATTAAATGATTATTTAGTACTAGACAGTTTATTGCTAAGGATTTTGAACTTTTAAAAGAAAAAATAAAAACAGGCTTGACATTTAAAACCTGGAGACAATAATCTATTTGTGAAGGCTGCTTTCTCCAAATGCAGTGAGAGCCCTAACAACCTTCCAGATGTGTCCACGTCAAAGAGTTCAGTGGAAGTTCTTACAATACCACCTATGGATGTACCTGTAACAGAACTTCGAGGTGACGGATCCTGGTGTGTAGTAACTGGAACGTGACACATGACAACATATGTAGGGTTGGTTACGCCCATGGTAGAAACTCACATCCAGTCTGTGGTCTCATAGTTTTACAAGAATGTGAAGAAATGAGAAAGGTTACAGAACTTATGCAAAGCATAACTAAAGAGTTAGAAAATAGGGCATAAACATAGCCAGGGAGCTAGTTTTATTTAGCTATAAGAAGGCTAAATGGTCTTACTGTGTAACTAAATATCATTGGATATAAAAATATATACTAATTATTTCTAGAAGTGCTCTACACAGAGAATATCAACATAGAATTGAATAAATAGGAACATAAAATTTACAATAACAATCATTTAAGTGAGAACATGTTCTACCTTTTTTATTCCTAAATGGCCAGTCACTTTGGCTGAGAGAATGTCATCAATGTAAAAACATCAGGAAGAAGGGTACATGGGCTTAACTATAGAACTTCTGTGGTGTCTGTGGACTGCTGAATTAATATTTAAACATCGCTATAGAGAGACATACGTCAACGATTATTTACAGTGTGGAAGACCATTAATAGGGAGACCAGAATGCTGTCCCAGTTGCAGGCATTTCAGTAGACTCATTCATCCACACAGGCATCCAACTAGCTGTCTTAGCAAGTTGCAGCAAGTTTTATGAATAATTGTATAGGACATACTTAACATGTGCTGACATATTGGAATCTCCAGTAGTAACACGCATTATTTTTAGCGCGGCTGCATGCCAGCGGGGAAAGAAAAATGAACACTGGCTCTTATGTCCATGTCACCTTTTGGTCAGGAACCTGCTACACTCTCGGTGTTTTAAAGAAGAATCTTGGTCATCGGGTTGGCTTCTAGGAGAAAACACACGAGATGGAAAAATAACAAAATGCCACGCACTACTTATTTGAAAAATCTTTTAAGATACTTTGATGACAAAATAAGGGCCTTCAATCAGGGAGAAAAACAGACCATGACTGACTCTCAGAAGTGTACCTTAGATACTGGACCACTATGAGGATCATGTGTACTAACAAACAGACTCGGGTTTTTTTAGAAATATGTTCTGGCCCAAAACCTGTGGGGAAAAGAGTGGAAGGTATAGCTAGAGATGTTGTGGATGCTTTTTTGAATTAGATATAACCCTGATGATATAATTCTGCTGTTTAAAAGAACTTAGAATTCCCAGTAAAAGTTCTATAAAAAAAAAAGAACCTCCAGGAAATGTGTTTTTAGTTCAAATGAAGAGTAGAATACACAATTATCCCATGATCTTAAATTACTTCCAGGGTTCTGTGCGGATAAGCAGGCAAAATGAGGATTTCATATGTCTGTGACTTTTGCTACCCGATTAGCCTTCATTTGGGCAATTGCTTCCTTCGCCAACTCCATGGGATTCTCATTGTCTGCCAAGCAGAAAGTTTTGCCTCCTCCAGTACAGGCCTGAACTCCAGTACAGCAGTTCCAGTAGAGAGTCCAGGGGTGGTTATGTGTCCGAGTTAGGTGTCTTAGTTGCATTGGGCAGCTGTAACAGACAACGCCACAAATGGGTGCCTTTAACAAAGAGATCTTTCTTTTCTCACCATTTATCAAAGCACACCAGGACTAGAAGAAGGCGTTCATTCTATGTTGGCTCTGTGGGGCACAGCTTTGTCTCCTGCAGGGCCTGTGCTCCTTGGAGATTTCTTGGCATCAATTTTCCCCTGGGTCTAGAAAGTTCTCAGCTCAGGGAACCCAGGTCCAAAGGGTACCTTCTACTCCTGGCTCTTCTTTCTGGATGATAGCAGGCCCCCCTCTCTTTGCTCTCTTCCCTCTCCTATTATCTCTCTTTTTTTAAATCATTTTATTAGGGCTCATACAACTCTTATCACAATCCATACAAACATCAATTGTGTAAAGCACATGTGTACATTCATTGCCCTCATCATTCTCAAAACATCCGCTCTCCACCTAAGCCCCTGGCATCAGCTCCTCATTTCCCCCCCTCCCTCCCCAGATCATTGAATTCCACCCCAGACCCTTCTGTAAGGGGATGTCCAGTGACCTACAAATGGGCATTGGGTCTCCACTTTGCACTCCCTCCATCATTCACAATGATAAGATTTTTTGTTCTGATGATGCCTGATACCTGATCCCTTC